>NC_088650.1:7578590-7613590 GCF_964019385.1 Sycon ciliatum | reverse complement strand
TGCATGAAGAGGACATTTGGCTACTGAAAATTGTGCTGGTTTATCGAGGGTGCTGGATTATAAAGTGCCGGATTAGAGAGGGACGACTGTACTAGTAGATCTACTAGTACCATGAGTACATGTATGTACTAAATTGTTAGATTGACAGCATGAAACAAGGTGGAGGACACTGTGTTCGGAAACAGTGACCTTACTTCAACCTTCCGCGGTTGGCAGAGCCCCGGTCCCTGCGGACCATTTGAACTATATGGGTATCGCACCCGGTTCTGACCCTCATCAATATGCTAGTTTTGGATTATGTCATATGTATGTACTAGTAAAAACTATTACAGGGTCTACAGTCACTCTATCTACAGTCATGCAGTATGGTGGAACAGATGCATGCGTAGAACCAGGGAGTCCTGAAAGCTTATTTCAGCTCATAAAAAAAGAGTCCTATCCACAGGGCCAGGGCTTGATACTGACGATAGACCAGAATGATACTATTACTAGACGCACCCACCACACAGTTTGTACACACTATTACTATGATCAAGAATAATAATAACCTCTCTCTTTTATGAAATAGAGGTTGCTCTCTTTTATACTTCAGTACTGTATACATGAATTGTACTCTTGCTATGAATGATCAAGGATCAGTCTACACAAAAAATTAATGCAGTCATCAGTGCATGTATCATCAGATCTACACAAGACTACTCTATCTGTTATCAGGTTATCATGGTTTAGTTATCATGGTTATGTGGAGTGCCTAGCCTAGGCTGTAGTGTCTGTACTACCGGTAGTGACTAGTAGTAGTACTGTCGTGGGCATGGAAATCCGGTCGCACGTCTAGCGGCCCCAGACTAGTCGACTGGGGCCAGAGCGCTGGCCGTGCAGTGTGAGCGGTACAGCGTTCTGTACGCGCTGAGGGCGCCGGCCAATCGACTGGATTTCCATGTCCGCTACAGACTACTGTCAGTAGTACAGTGCTGGCACCTGAAATCCGACCCCCTGAGCGTTGCGCTCACATCGCAAAGAATGTGAACCCACCGCTCAGTGGTCGGATTTCAGTTGCCAGCACTGTAGTACTCGTACTTCGTAGTAGTGGCAATAGTGCATAGTGATTAGTGAGTGATTTCTGGCCTTCTGCTGCATGCATGCAGTCAGATCAGCACTACCGCCGGTAATAAGACAGTTAGTATTTTGTTGTCTTTTTGACAGTGTCATCGTCGGTGCTTGGTCGTGAGTTGGAATCGCTCGACTCGACTCACGAGATTTGTAGTTGGAGTTGCTGTTCTGCTCATAAATCAGTCTCACTAGCTACAACAGTGCTCAATAGGCCTACTTGCCGCGAGACTCTACACCAGCTGAGTATCTGCGACTAGCAGCCGTAGCTAGAAGGTCTACGAGTTTCTTGCTGAGACTTGCAGCACTGACGATCGCGCGAGTCGTCCGTTGAAGTCGAGCGCTGTGTGTTTTCTTTTGACTCTTGTGCGACAAGATAGGTTTTCGCAATGTCGGAACTGGGTGCTGAGAACGCGTCTGGCCTGCAGCTGAAGGAGGACGTGGACCGGGCTGTGGAGCTGCTGAAAAAACTCCAGTCCAAGGGCAACATTCCACGGGAGAAGCTCCAGAAGCTTCAAGCTGTGCTGGAGAGTGAGTTTTTCGGCACGGTACGCCACGTGTATGAGAACGTCTATCAGACGGTCGACGCACATGGTCCTCCCGAGGCTGTGGCGGGCGCGACGGCCAAAGCGACAGTAGCTGCGTTCGCTGCGAGCGAGGGCTACGCGCACCCACGAATTGTGGAGTTGCCGAAGACCGATAGCGGGTTGGGGTTCAATATCATGGGCGGCAACGACCCGGAGACGCCGATATACGTGTCTCGTATCATTGCGGATGGTGTGGCGGATCGCAACGGAGGTCTCCGACGCGGCGACGAGCTACTCGCCGTCAATGGCGTATCGGTCGAAAAGATGAAGCACGAAGAGGTCGTGGGCCAGCTGAAGCAGTCCGAAAACTCTGTAAAGATGATCGTCAAATACAACCCGCAGGTACGTAGATGTACTCAGTACGTTTGCTCAGTAGTTGGTCACCTGCACTATGTATGATACATCTCTGAAGTTTCCCATTTGTTGTTGTTGTTGTGTTTATTTTAATTCGCAAACCAAACGGGCAGATCTGCCCAATGAAAAGGTGGCGAATGCAGATAGAAAGCAGTAATAAATGAAATTGGGGACTGATGTAATTAGGATAGAGGTGGAGAAAAACTAAGCCAGCTGATCATCAAACAGGACGTCTGGTACTCTAGGTACTAAGGCCAGTAAGTGTGTGCGGGATCATGCTGGCGCGGAACTGGCGGAGCGTGGAGATGGCACGTATATCGCTGGGTAATGTGTTCCACAGCTGGGCGCCCCGGAACGCGAGGCAACCCTTGCCGAACCTGGTGGAAACTGGCGGTTGGCGCAGACCCATGGTGGAGTGCAACCTAGTTGGGCCAGCTGCCGAAGGAACTAGGAGGGCTTGCAGTTCAGAACTTGCGTGCTCATTCCGAGACCTCCAGACCAGAACGATGAACTTCTGCCTGAATATCTCGGATACTCTGTAGGTGTCCAATTGCAGCAGGAGGGTACGCGCGGAGGTGTGATGCGAGAGTCCGAAAACCGCCCTTGCCGCCCGATTCTGCATGACTTGTAGCCGATCCAATTGGTTGGCAGTAAGAAGCGAGGAAAACGCATTGGATCCGTACATCAGGTCAGACATGATGATCGCTTTAAAGTAGAGAACTCGACTCTGATGAGTCAAGCAGCGACGCAACCTCCATAGTGCTCCGATCCTCTGGGCCAGTCGAGCGGTGCAGCGATCAACATGGGGCGTCCATGACAGATCCGAGTCGAGGAGCACTCCAAGATACCTGGCCGCAGTAACGACAGGAATCGGCGTTTCATGACAGTTTACATTGATCGTATGCTGGGGCTGCTGAGGCTGCCTGTTGGGGTATACAGGGATCACTTGGCTCTTGGCTGCATTCAAAATGAGACCACGGGTCTGCAACCAGTCAGCAAGTGCAGAAACCGAGGCCGATAGCGTAGCAGATACCGTGTCCAGGGATGTGCTGCTGCTGATCAGCGCAATGTCATCGGCAAATTGAACTGATGAAGACTGGTTAGCTATGGTTGGAACTTCGCGGGTGTAGATACTGAAAAGGATCGGTCCTAGAACAGAACCTTGTGGCACGCCACAGGATGGTGCAGAAATGGCACTCTGATCCCGTCCAATACAGATACGCTGAGTACGGCCCGACAGATAGGCGGAAAACCACTTTAGGGCTGTCCCTGTTATGCCGATATCGAATAGGTCCTGGAGTAGCCGTTCATGACGAACCTTGTCGAATGCCTTTGACATATCTAGAAGGCATATGCCAGTACACAAACGCTTGTCCCGTGCACTAAGAATACGATTTAGCATAAGTACCAGGGCATCCTCCGTTGAGTGGCCTGCGCGGAATGCAAACTGAGTCGTGGGGAGGGTACCAGATATGTCCAGAAACTGGGCTAGCTTCTTTTGTACGACTTTCTCCAAGAGTTTTGATAATATGGGAAGTAGGGACACTGGACGGAAGTTAGTGGGAATAGACGGGTCCCCGGCTTTGAACAGCGGGATAACGTGTGCGAGTTTGAAGGCTGTGGGGACAGTGCCATTGACAAGCGAGGCATTAAACAACGTGGCCACGGACGCAGCTAGGATATCGGCACAGCACTTCAGAAGGTGACCAGGTATCCCGTCGCTTCCTGTTGCTTTGGCAGGATTGATTTGTCGGAGAAGCCGTTCTACTTCGCCAAAAGACACTTGGGGCAATTCTGACATTGCAGTCTGAGGCTGTGGACCTTGCGGTAGCGGGATGCTGTGAGGACGGGCATTGTCTGTTACTACTGCCTGGAAGACTGACGAAACTTCTTCAATGGGGCAAGTAGGCTCCACACGTACTCTCTTCCTGTTCGTAACGGAGTTTATGACGTTCCAGAGCTTACGCGGGTTCTGACTGGACGCGGCACATTGCGCTCGGAAGAAATCATTGCGCTTTCGGCGATAGGCATTTCTGGCGCTTGAGCGTGCTTGCTTGAACTGTACGTGAAGATTCTGGTTTCCCTTATCGCGTAGCCACCGTCGGTGTAGCTGGTTTTTACGTTGGTTGAGCTTGTGGAGCTCTCTGTCGGACCAGGGCGGATGGGATTTGCGGTTGGAGGATACATAGCGGATGGGTGCATGCTTGTCCACGACAGCCAAGAACTTGGTATGCCACGACGCCCACATGGTGTCCACATCCCGCGTGTTAGTAAAATCATCCAGCCCTGCGGAGCTGACATCCCGACGAAATTCACAGAGGTTCACCGACCGAGTATTTCTCTGAGCTCGGACCCGCTCTACTGCCTGAGGTGACACGCTGCGAGAAACCTGAAGGTGCAGGTTAGCCTCAATCCCAAAGTGGTCGCTAATGGTCAAAGGCAGGACGTGGCACTCACTGATGTCTTGACTAGCTGAAAGAATGAGATCGATAGTTGTACCTGATGGGCACGCCGGTGAGATACGAGTCGGAGCATGAACGTGATTAGTGAGGCCGTAGCAGTTGCAAAGTTCGAGAAATTTCCGGGCGATAGGACAAGGTGGGTAGGGGGTTGAAACATTAACGTTAAAATCGCCAATGACTGTGATGCTTGGGTTGTCCACGAAAGCCCTGTGCAGCTGCTCTTCAAAATTCTGCCAGTACAAGATGGGCTCGTCAGGTGGCCGGTAAAAGCACCCAACTAGTTGTCGCCTTCGTCGCCCTTTGACTTCGATCCAGGACGATTCAATGTTAGCGTCGGAAAGCTCTGGGCGCGGTTTTACCTGGAGTCCGGAACGGAAATAAAAGCATACACCGCCACCTCTGCGCACTGGACGATCGTGCCGTATCACACAGTAACCTGGTATATCAATATCACTGTCTGACGTTGTGCTGTCAAGCCAGGTTTCTGCGACGCCAAATATGTCGAAGTTGTATTGCTGTAGGATATCGGCGACCTCAGCTACTTTGTTTCGAAGACTACAAACATTCAAAAAGCCCAGTCTTATGAAGGACTGTGTCAGTGGGGTAAGGCGGTGAGCAGGGGCAGAACGGTTATTCTGGGTACAAGAGCCATGAGTACTGGGACCTGGGATGCCAGCGCCAGCCCCAGGGGAGAGATGTTGACTGTGTACACTACTAGTAGTTAACTTGGAGGGGGAAAAGCTGGGTGCTAAGGGATTAAGAGACGCCATTAACATTTAAAAAAGATACAGCTAAAGAAATTGTGTTCTGATGATCTATCTATTTAATTGGCATTGCAACAATACATGTATTGTGAAACGCTCAGGTCGAATCAGGGCGACAAAATAATTTAAAAAATGTTCAATTTAGCTGTGGGAAAATAACTGGGATCAGTGCAGAGATGTGTCTATCGGTTGTGCTGCGGAATTCCATTGACAGGCACTATTATCATGTACAGGTTTGTGTGCGGTGCTGTAGAATACGATGTGTGCCTGTGCGGTCTACTTACACACATCACCATATCTGATGGAAGTGTTGCAGCTGTGGCAAGCAGTACACATACTGTTTAATTCCCCGAAGCTGTGCAGGAGAAGTTGCGAATAATAGCGTCTGGCGCTAGCCAGGGTCCATCACGCTTTATTGTATATCTATGTGTGTGCCGTGCATGTTCGCATGTAACATACGAGGGCAAAAGGGGCCAGCGGCACACTAGACGCTTGTGCTTGCCCATGGCAGAACTAGCTCTTGTGGATTTCACACACTACACACGGTGCCCATGTACGCAAAGATCAAGCATGGCGGACTGCGGGTCGTGAGCTGAGCTCCCTGGTTCTTTACCTCATGCACTCAGTTCAGTGTTCCTGCACTGCGCAGTGCTTTCCCAGGCCTACGACCGAGCTATGTGTTGCGAGAAGCGTGAGATGCCATGGGCTTCCTGTAGTTTGTAGTGCACTTGCAAACGACAGTGCTGCTCAATGAAATCCAATCGTGTCACTCAACTTTGTGCCTTGCACCGTTTAGCAGCCCAGTGTTCGCAGGTCTAGGGCTGGGCAATGCCCGGCGCGTACTTGAGTGACGCGACTGGATTTCATTGAGCAGCACTAGTAGCTGTGCTGCAGCATACCGGGGTATTAGAGAGGTTCCCGGCGGCATAACTTATGACGGTGCACATGTGATTACGTCAGTAAAAAACGTAGTTGATCTACGGAAAGTCGTACGTGCACTGCATGCGGATCTATTCCGCCATACGGAGTTTTCAAATCATGTAGCTACCCTTGACAACTCGATCGGAACGCGGCCGGGCCGACCTGGGGAGAGAGTCATAAATGTGTACCCCAATCCACTTACGGAGCACCTACCTTATCAGAGCCCTATCTACGTATTCTACGTAGACAACTTTCAGTAAGTGGAGTGCTAACTCGCAAATTTATGGGGTTCCCTCGCCCACTAACGTAACGTTGCTCTACTTACGTAGCGCGGAACCTCTCTACTGTCCTTTTTTTAACTTGTTTGCACTCATATCTTGGAATAACAAGTTTCCTGGTTTCCTACCCTCCCTCCTCTCTTTCCTACCCTTAGAGTTCTTGGCAAAGTTGCTCTCCTGCTCCCCGCCCTTCCACCCCCCATTTTGTTTCCTTTGGTGCACATGTGCAGCTGTGATGCCGAGACCCTTGGTCGGCTGAGCTTCACAGGTCCCACCCACTCCGTCCTGCTGGATATGTACCATTGTGTCGAGTTCTTCTCCTCATTTTAGTTCATCATGCAGTGAGTGTTCAATAGTAAAAAATAAATAAATAAACAGAATGTGTTTACATCAAACGCATCAAGCACTCAACGCTGACTCTGGCTTTTTGGTTTGTTTGCTACTTCCCATTGATTTGCTTGTCCCCCTTGCTACAGGTCCTGGAGGAAATGGAGAGTCAGTTTGATCAACATCGTCAGAACTCGCAGCGCCGATCAAAGAAGTCACAGGGAAGCTCCAGTAAATAGTCTGTCCGCAGTATCTGCATGTGGCCATGGCCTTTGGAAAGCGGACAATCTCGGGTCATGCTGTTATCAATTCTCCTTAGCGATCCTGTTCCCATTAGCTAGGCTGTGAGTTCTCCCGGCTAGATTTTAGACAGATAGAGACAAGCAGCAGATAGGCGAGCTAAATTATCAAATTAACACTGTGCACTCCATATATAATCCTGTAGCAATGCCCACACGGTACCGAATTATAGCGAAATGTCCCCCTCTCGCACACAAACAAACAGACCGCTTTATCTTCTCTTCAACAGCACTAAAAGCATGCACTATTGTCGGTGCTCTGCGCCGTGGCATACTGCTACATGCTGCCGGCCAGCACTCACCGTCGCGTGTACAAAATCAAATTACACGCCTGCTGCACGATGTGTGGTTACTTTTAGATAATCTTTGCTAGCCCCATGGTTGCCATGGATTTTTAGACTGTCCTAAGTACGAGATGAACAATGAGGTTCTATAGAGGCACTTGCGGTTTGCCTGGGAGATATTCGCTCGGGCTAGCTAGGATTCTAGCTTTTGATCATGCTTTCTTGTAAACAACTTGCCACAGATGGTCAAGCCTGTTGTTGTGTGCATTGGCGTCAACGTTTGCACTATTTTTTTCTACATGGGATTTGACGTACCAAATGGTGTAGTACGACGATGGCAACTTGTTTGTTTTACCTGCCGAAAGTGGCTGCTTGTTCTGTACAATGGTTGAGGGTGTTCTGAACAAAGAATGTGAAGATCTACATGGCTACAGCCACCTAATAGTACTAGCACTTGTATAGAGGCTGGGCGGCAGAGCTGCCCCTCGTTTGGGGAAAGAAGGGCTGTGTCGTCTTTGACGAGCCTTCGCCATTGGGAGTAGTAGAGAATACGGGAATAGAGTGGGAGATGATGAAGCAACACGCAAAGGCAAGTAATAGCAGTAAAATAGTATAGTAACAAATCGTAGAGCAAAATTAATACTAACGAAATATTTGTGAGTATAGTTACTTTGACCGTAGCCAGGTACGGCTAAACTAAGTTCACGGATCGTGTGACAGCTGCAGCAGCGCGGCACAGCTGATGAGAATGAGCTGCCCGTATAAGAACCTATCAACGGCTTCTTCAGGCTGGCTGTTGTTGACGAGACGATAGTAGGTAGCCCGGAGGAGCAGTTCTGCTTACAGCTGAGACTGTTGACGGCTGGACGACTGTACACAAGTACATAATGAAATGCACGGAACAGACCATGGTGTTATCATATGCACTTAGGGGTAGAAGCCAATGACAACGCCAAACGTTCTCTCTGCAGCACCATGCTTACAACGTTGCACTACTACAGTTGCGCTCGCTGAAATCCGACCTAAAGTGCATATTTTGCGCCCTCAGCTTGCATGGCCCTCGACGCCCTGGAAATGTTACGAATGCGGCTGCATGTACACGTGTACAAGTTCATGAACAGGGAGGTAATCGGGACTGGTCGAGGGCGCCAGTTTTGCACTTTGGGTCGGATTTCAGTGAGCGCAACTGTAGTACACTGTATATCCTGGCGTTCTAACTTCTACTTGTAAGTGAACAAACAACTAGCAGCATCTGTGAAACAACAACCTCTTTGTGTAAATTTAGGCTTACCTGATATTTGGCGAGAAGCCTGGAAATACGTGCACCGTAGTCGGGATCAGCCATAGCGAAATTTCTTACCTGCAATTCAAAAGGATAAGAGAACAGTTGAAGGTACAGGATATCAGAAACACAGCGAACAATATGCATCCCACAGCCTCACTTCAAACTTTGGTGAGAAAATAAGGCACAGCTTCAAACGGAACGGAGACTCGACAAGCACAGAACTGAGAAGGTATGTACATAACTTATGTGGAGTTAGGGGTCGTCGCAAAAGTTTTCTGTCGTCCCTGAAACGAACATCGTTCATTTCGTACTCGGACCCCCTCCCCTCCCTCTGAAATGAACACAGCTTGCTATGCTGGACGACGAAAATCGCATGCATGTACATGTCATATGTACAGTGTCGGTCGACTTGCGATTTTGGCTCGCACCCCCTCCCCCCCAAACGAATCATGTTCGTTTCAGGGACGACAAAAAACTTTTGCGACGACCCCTTACTAACACTGTTGCCACTACCTGTACTCGCTACAGCCAGAGCCATAGCACTGCCGGCGTGTAAATAACAAAATTTAATTATGTGTGTTCTTGCGCATGTGACGTAATTTGCCTCGTTGAAAAAGAAAAAAAGAAATGTTTTTGTCAGAAGTGGGATTCGAACCCACGCCTACAGAAGTAGACTGCGACCTGAACGCAGCGCCTTAGACCACTCGGCCATCCTGACAACCCTGAATGCAAATCAGACTGGGCCTGTCATGACCAATCCCGATGCAACCGTGATGTGTCACATTCGTAGTGTAGAATGAGGTGTTCGATACTGTCTGCATATTGAAATTTTCAACGGGGATGGGTTGATTTCCAGTCGTCGAGTGTCTCAGACTTTCATCCCGGGTCTGTATTGGGGACCAACTCGTTTTCATATTCACATGCAGTTGTCCCACCTTTAACCAGCACCCTCTATCAACCAGCATAGTTTTCAGTAGCCAACATGTCCCTACTCTTCATGCAAATTGCAACAGGAAATCAGATTTGTTAATCCAGCAACCTCCCAAATCCAGCAGAATTCCAGTATCAGACCGGAGCACAAAGTTTAACGATTTAACGAGAAAAACCACATTACCTATTCCTTGTCTTCCGTACAAGAGAAGAAAAAACCCCCGATGGGGGTGATGGCAGGGATCGCTAAATCGTCTGCCCACTAAGTGGAATATTGCAAATTGTGGGCTCTTGTAATAAGGCCAATGGTCTGTGGGATACACCGGGGTAAAAGACGAGTGGGCACTACATGTTGACAAACAGATGACGGCTCTGGCAAAATCGCGAGCAACCCGATTATGATCACATTGTTACAAGGGTGCACCACCGACCCCCAACAATACACAGTGTTAAATCATGTCCAATCTCTTCTCATTATTCCACACATTGGACCGCGGTCTTCAACACAGACAGCGTACCCTGCACATATCACACACTTCCTTACCGCTCGCTGCTGGATAAACGGCTTGGCGTCCTTCATATGGCCGGCAATGTTCTCCACTAATCTCTGTTTCTCGGCTTCGTTCAGTACGCTACGGTAGAAAAGGCCCGCCTGCAGCACACGATGACATCAACACATGGGATAGTCCGGTAATTGGTAAATACTGTACCAATGGGTTTTGATCCATATTTGGCCAATCGACCACCTCTTTCTGGCTCTTTGCCACCGCTTTACCGCCACTGTTTGTTCCATACATGGGTAGTCAGTGTTGATCAGTCAGCTTGGATATCCTCTACTATCTAGTCCATAGGCCGTCGAAGTCTGACGTCAAAGCTTCTCGACAACGCGTAGCAGCCATGCCGAGTGGTGACAAACAAAAGTCGCGCCGTCCACATGTGTGTTCTTAGTGGCCACAGCATCACTTGGATTGGAGAGGAAGTGAGAAAAAGACCGTCTTCATGTTTTCTTTGAACTTGTTGCCGAGTCTTCCGAGCAGAGGAGAAACAGTAGCTTATTTTTTTTGTTTAGCCATTGGTGTTACTGTACTGTTTTACGGTTAGAGTCTGTAGCCAAGAAGCCATGATCAGTGTCTCTGTTATTTTGATCGTGGCAATCGCTGATTTCTTTGGTTCAGAGACCAATCAACTATGGGCTCGTTTCTCCTTGTACAGAGAGGTAAGCAAAACTCGGAAAATCTATTTCTCAGGTGCTGGTGAACACTCAGCAGCAAACTGCTGCACCAGACATGGCAAACAGCGAAGAAGAAGCTTCTTCAAGATAAAAAAGGAGAAGTTCTCCTTGCTATCTCCTGTCAAAGTGATGCAGTGACCAATGGAAACAAAAAGTGCAATTGATGCGACTTTTGTCCGTCACAACTCGGACCCTCACAATGCACTTTCAAGAAGCATGACGCCGTGACTTCAACGGCCTATTGGTATTATGTGCTTGCTTGGCAACGGCAGTTGCCATGGTTACGACACTGTGCCAAACTGTGCAGCAAAACTATAATGCTGTACGCTGGTGAGGTACCGAAAGATTGCAATCTTTTTTTACGGATTTCATTTTTTTTAACACATTCGGGCTCTCCGCCTTCTCCGTGAAATAATAAAATAAACCAACAGCACAAAGGTCCACTGCAAACTGCACAAACCTGTGTAAAGTTGTCATCATCTGCCGTGTTGTACTTCTTCACATCACCCGATACCTAAACAGAAAAGAAGAAAATGAAAAAGAAAAAAAGAAAAAATCAGGTTCTACCGAGATTTGAACTCGGATCGCAGGATTCAGAGTCCTGAGTGCTAACCATTACACCATAGAACCTCAGATGTCAACAGAAGGTTACAGAGAGGATAGAACACTAACAGATTGGATGCGGGGGCGTCGCAAGGTATTCTGCGTTGGGGGAGGGGTGCCCCCTGGAAAGTTTTGGAAATTGGGCACAAATGGCCCATATTTCATAACTTCAAAAAACACCCCCCCCCCACACACACACAACTAAACCTACCCTTTCCGGGCATGCAGCATACTTGGGATCATCACGTGGCCCAGAGAAGCTGTTTGGATAGTAGTTGGGTGCTCCACCTTAGCGAAGAGCACAGGAGAAGTAACAGAAAACGTCCTTACTAGTAGTCAACATAGACATTTCCAAAATTATCTCATGAAACACAAAGAAGAAAGAGACAAGTGAAATACGGCGAAATCCGAGTGCTTTGTCAACCGCACTTACGAAACTGTCTGCCCTTAGTTCAGCTGTGCATAAAAGCTAGAGCAGAATGCACACAGACGGACCCTACAGTAGCGCACCTACCTTGGTTGTCACCCATTGCCATGGGGCCATCGCGCTGGTAGTTGCTCGGGCGCGTGGCAAATGGACAGTTGACTGGTAGTTGCTGATAGTTAGCACCGAGACGATGCCGGTGTGTGTCGGTGTAGGAGAACAGACGGCCCTTGAAGAAAAAATAGAATACCAACGAAGAAGAAATATAATCCCCACCAAAATTAATATCGCAAGAAAACAATGGAGGTGAATCGTCAGCTTCTGGGATACCGGTACTTTACCCTACATTTGTAGCCACATCCATAGGGATGGGCATGATCTAGAGACGGAATTCGACAGTCATGTGGTAGTACAGGTCTGCTCTCGATATAACAACTCTCACTTGTACATAAACCTCGTTAGTACATACAAAAATCAAATTCCGCGCCGAAACAGCATCACTCCCATACAAAATTTGTTCTACACAACATAATCCAACATAACATAAACCTCGACATAACACACGCTACGGCGGTCCCCGACGTGCGCACTCTCGATACAACATAAATTCACGTGCACGGTATGATCAAGCGGTAGCTGTAGCTAGGCAGTTTAGGCCAGTTTAGTCCTACATAACGTAAACCTCGGCATAACGCACCCTACGGCGCAGTCCCCGACATGTACACTCTCGATACAACGTAGATTCACGTGCGCGGTACAATCAAGCTGTAGCCGTAGCTAGCCAGTTTAGTCCTATGTGCATATATTCTGCGGCATTGATGGTATCTGATGTCGATGGTGGTACAGTGTGTATATGTTTGCACGGTTGAACCCGCCTTGTAATACCCTTCATTTTGAGGTGCATCTTGTATTTTACACACGGCTTTCTACATAACATAACTCTTGATATAACATAATGTTTGCGTGATCCCAGAGATTACGTTATATGGAGAGTAGACCTGTACATATTATTCACCCATATATAGAAGACAAAGCAGCTCAATTAGCCATATGAGAGAGATGAGGTGTGTGCAGTGTCACGCGACTACTGAAACCCTTCAATGGAGGCTATAGACTGAATATTCAGCCTGATGAAATGGGCTTGCAGCGGGACAAGCAGGACACAGACAGAACCAGGGAGTAGTAAAATACCGGTAGTTTACTACTCCCTGGCGAGAAGCACCAGTTGGCACACTCATTAGCACTGGCCATACACACCTGCAGCATCTTATCCGGTGAGGGCTCGATACCAGGTACCAAGTGGGCCGGCGAGAAAGCGAGCTGCTCCACCTCTGCAAAGTAGTTCTTCGGGTTGCGGTTCAGAACAAAGCGGCCGGCCTTGATCAGCGGGAATTCCTTATGAGGCCAAATCTACGCAGACGGCCCAGAAAAACAATACTCCACAGCTCTAGAATGGCCACTTTGTCATGGGCACCATTCAATCATACTAGTAATCTTTCTTTCACAGTGTAATTCTTGATTGCCTGAAGAACTGCTGAAAACACAAACTGCAAAGCAAGGCATTTTCCAGAAAGGCCACGTCACTCTACAATAAACTTCATGGCCAATGAAAGGGATTCAACTTACAATTGAGTGCAGAATATTATACAAGTGAAGACATTGAAACAATATGCCAGAGACTCGTGGACTTTACCTGAATACAGCCAGTAGAATTGTCTACAACAAACCCTCTTCTACACCTCATGGAGTGCGTGTGCATACCTTGGTGAGGTCGAAAGGATTCCACTTCCACTTCTCTGCCTGCTCGTAGGTCATGACTTGTACGTACATAGTCCAAGACGGCTGCATGGAGGGAAAGAAACGCACATGCACACATCAGACACGGTTCTATTTAGGTCACAGTTGCGCTGATGTGGCCTTATTCACCAAAACAGTTACACAGACAGTAAAACCTGCCAAGGCGACCGCTCAAGGGACTTTCAAAGTGTGGTCTCTGTAACCAGGTGGTCTCCTTAACCAGTGCCATTTGCCTAGAAATAGCAACCCTTAGCCCTGGCTGCAGTGGTCTTCTGGGACAGGTGGTCTTCTGGGACAGGTGGTCGCCTTGACAGGTTTTAGTAGTACAGTAAAGCCTGTCAAGGCGACCACTCCGATAAATGATAAGGCGACCACCAGTCCGAGAAAACCAATACAACTACTGAAGTAGGACCAAGGCATACGAGTATATCATTTACAGTCAAATGATCCTGGATAAGGAGACCACCTGTACACATGGACCACATTTCGAAAGACCCTCGAGTTGAGCGGTCAGCTTGTTGCCAGTAAACGTAGCTACAACACTGAGCGTATTCAAGCTGCTGCTCAGCTTCATGATGATCGAGATCAGTGAGGAAGTACATGCAAGAACTCACGAAATTTCCCTGTGCAATGCTCTCGAACAGGTCGCGAATGCTGTAGTCCGGATCAGAGCTGGCTAGGCTTCCGGCCTGGTCAACAGGCAAGTTCTGAATACCCTGGTCAGTCTATAGATAAAATACAAACATGCGCGCACACACACACACACACACACACACACACACACACACACACACACACACACACGGACGTGTGCACGCTCACACACACGCACACACACAGATTTTGAAAATTGAACTACTGTATCACAAGTCTTTTCCTGAACTTCAACATCGCCTACCGATCACGTCTGTTTGCATTGTTCCGTTACGGTAACAGCCGCTGTGTGGGAGCTGCTCAAGAAAAATTCTATATTCCACATTGCATTGTAAATTATTTTATGCTCCGCCATATCATACATTGAAACATGTGCATGTGCAACAGCAACAACATGACTAGAACACCCACAAGCCCGTCATTACTTACCTTGTAGTGGAACTTGCAGTAGACTGGCTCATTGCGTGCATTGACTAGCTTGAAGGTGTGACTGCCGTAGCCGTTCATGAACCGATACCCGTTGGGAATGCCCCGGTCGCTGAACAAGAACGAAACCTGGAGTGTGCGGGACACATACACACATGCACACGTGCAGACACACACACACACGCACACACACGCACGCACACACACACACACACACACACACACACACACACACACACACACACACACCGTAAATCAATGTATCCCACGTTGGTATACGCTTTCCACGCCATACATTAGTACTGGTATGTAAATTCTCGAAAGATACATATTAAAAAAATAACGGCCCGCGTGAGAGACAGACCGACTTCCCCCCTCAAGGAAAGGCACTAGATACTGTTACCACACACATTGCATGCTTGATGACCGTGAGGCAGGTCAAACACAAAATCATTCGTAGTGGCAATGACATGTACCTGATGCGTAGTCTCCGGACGGAGTGAAATAAAGTCCCAGAACATATCGGCATCCTGTCCAGAACAAACAAAAGCAAGAATAATTCAGAGAGACACACAAGGAAATAGAACCAGGATGTCAAGGGCAACACTTCCCAGCACCCGTACACAACTTAAAAGTTCTACATTGCTGTCGCAGAAAAAAAGGACTAACGCCGAACATAAACATTGGACTACCAGTAAAAATTAGACTGCACAATGCCAGATGTAGTCTGTATAATGGCGGTGAACAAGCGCTGAACATCTCACGCTTCACATAGCTGCACACAGTTCTATCTTGCAAATCCGTCTCCTCCTGTCATCACCATCAGTCGATGGATGGCGATATCTCGCTTGGCAGGCTGGTACATCAGTTTCACTCATGGGGCATTGTCTATCTATAACAACACACAGCAACGGCTTCCTGGATTGCGACTCGAGTCCCGTATCTCTTTGAACTCATTGGGCAATCTTGGGAGAATGTCTTCAGGTTGAGCGACTGGAAAAGAATGATTGTTCGAAGACTCCACATGCAGCTCTTTATAGTCTGTAAAAATTAAAAAAAATTCACGGTTCGCGTGAGACTCGGCCAAAGGCCCAGTTTTCCGCATCCGCAGGAACGCCACCACCCTCTTGGATCAAGGCGCAGATGCAGCTCCTAAGCGGTGGGAGGTGAGTAGATCAGACCCACCACAAAGTGGTCAAAGACCGAAATCCCATTCACTGCATCAATGTTTCCCATGTTTTTCATGAGTCTGTAAAATGGCGGTCAATAAGTGCTAAACGTCACAGGTTCTATCTAGCTGCAAACAGTTCTGCCGCATCTGGCAAATCCATCTCCTCTCACCATCACCAACAGTTGGCACCTTGCGCCTTGTCAGTGGGATTAGCTGATTAGTTCCTGAGTGTGGGCGTAGCGTAGAGGTGGCTTATAAACCTCTGCTTCAAACTGGCAATGTGGGTTCCAGCAAGACAGCATGTGGTCTGCCCCAGAGTGACGCGACACAAATCAAGCGCAACACAACACGGTCTCACCTTCAAATGGGTCTGTGGGTTGCGCTTCTGCGTGTGAATGAAGCTGGGAAACTGCATAGACCAAAGGAAACACATGAGCAGAACATGCGCGTAAAGATAGAAGCCACATGTGCCAGGCCGGTTGGACGGCCAGATTACACATCCCTGCTCGTTGCAAGCACACTGTTAACCGTGTGTACACGGGCTTTTTTTCCAATTTCCTTGTTCAACACAATCAAAATAAATAAATACTAGCACAGAGTCATGGGCGTATTGAACAGTCAATATCGGATAATCCAGTGGGTTATTCCTCAGTATCCCATGACCTTTCGCATCTACATGATCAGCACAATCATGTACTCGAATTTCAGAAATTTTAGGTGCTCAATATTTTCACTTTTTCAGTATGAGGGCAAAAGGCCAGGTTAGGTGAACAGATATTTTAGGTACGGAGAAGCAGTTCCCTATTGGATTATGTGTGTTAGTGTTTGTTTGGTGTATTGAAATTTTAGGTATGAAGCATATGCACCGAAAGTACCGAAAATAAAAGTACACCGAAAATTTGTGAAAATACAGTACCTTTGTCCGCAGTACATTGTGTGTAGCAGTGTGATCTTGCACTATTTTTCGAAATGAATATTTTCTGAGAGTATTAACGCAACGAATAAATAATTATTACGCACTAACTTCCACACTAGCTCCAAATATCTAGGCCTGCTCGTAGAGGATTCGATAGCAAATGCTGCTGTCTGATGATCGCTGAAATGCGTGAAACTTGCAGTTATAGCTACACAGCATTTCGCCTATGTTGCGTGTGTGTAAATAATTATTATAAATGAAAAAAATGTCAAAGCACCAGGAAAAGCCGTACCAGTCAACAGACAGCAGGACAATAAACCATACGCAGACAGTGACATGCATCTCACCAGGATAGGATCGCGGATGAAGAAGATCGGTGTGTTGTTGCCGACAAGGTCCCAGTTGCCCTCCTCTGTGTAGAACTTGACGGCAAAGCCACGCGGATCACGTACCGTGTCCGCACTGCCGGACTCACCACCTGCAACAGCAGCAACAACAAATGCACACAAATGCACATCGTGAGTACTTCTAACTAACGCTACTATACTGCTGTTTCACAATTTTTCGGTGTACATGTACTTACATTTTCGGTGCTTTCGGTGCATCTCTCGCTTGCCGAAAATTTCAACAGCGGCACAAACACTGACTCACATCCTCCAATAGGGAACTGCTTCACTGTGCCTAAAATGTATGTTCACCAAACATGCTCTTTCGCCCTCGTATCTACAGTTTTGAGCACCAAAAAGTTCTGAAATTAATTAGAATCAGGGGTCCATTTTCAACCACACACCACTTTTCTCTGCATTCACCACTTCACCGTAACGGCAGCAACGAGGTACATGTACATACCCACGGTGGAGAAGCGCACGGCCATTGGCGTACGCTTGCCGACTTGTTCGAAGATTTTGGCCTTGCAGTACTTCGTGATGTCGTCTGTTACCTCAAAGTAACCGAAAGCACCTGCAACGTGATAGAGGGAGGGAGAAAGTGAGAGAGGGAGTGAGGGAGAGAGAGAGAGAGAGAGAGAGAGAGAGAGAGAGAGAGAGAGAGAGAGAGAGAGAGAGAGAGAGAGAGAGAGAGAGAGAGAGAAAGACGGACAAGCACTAGTCAAAAACAAAGTGTCCAAGACAAGGAAAATGCAGCTACAAATTAGAAAACACACACACACACACATCACCGCCGCCGCAAGCACCACCACCACCACCGCCACTATACTATGCCCCACCACCACTTACCAGCTCCCTTGGCGTGCACCACACGCTCCGGGATGCGCTCTCGGTCAAAGTGAGCCATATCGTCGAGAAACACTTGGTCCTGTAGCAGGACAGGTCCCCGTGGACCTACGGTCATGGTTGACGTCTTGCTGTCCACTGGGCAACCAGCGCTGGTGGTCAGCTTGTCGGAGTTCTGAAATCAAACACAGCATCCGGTAAACCTAATTACTAGTACTGTCAGAGCGTCTAGCTGACAACAAGCATGGGCCTGGTGGTTGTGTCCCCAGGCTAGGAACGTAGCAGCTGCTCCAGTTGCAGGTGTGTAGGTTCACTTAGAGCATTCTGCACTACTGGACCTATCTTCGGCTACATGCTGCTGGATCGGCTCTCTATGGAGTGCTACGAGCCTGGTTCCTGGTGGACCTTTCTCTTAGATACTACAAGTCATAGTACACTCTCCCCCCCCCCCCCCCCCCTTTGCAGTGTGACTGGAATGTTGGTTCCCTATTACTTCTACACATGTAGAGAAGGGCAGAACTCATCTTGCAGTGATTCAGAGTTTCACGCACAAATTGCGGCATAATCATGACACAGCACGGGCTATAACTTCTAAGCACCACATCGTACCACTGGAGCACCCTGATTCCTGAAGTAACCCACCTACATTAAATTTTCTTATCTGGGAAGGGACTACCACATTACCCCTCGGTGCCATATTGCACTGCGGAAACTGCTGATATATGTTCGATTCGTCGAACCCTACAAGTCCACGTGCCAGTGCTTAGAATCATTGCCGACGGAGCGGATATAGCATCTACGCTCGCCGAGTATGAAGCGAATGGCCCTTGGCTCGTGGCATACAGTATCGTAGAGAGGTCTCTCATCCTCCCCATCCTACGATCGCACCGTGGTAATGTTCGAAGTCACGGGGCGTTCTGGAAGTATTCAACAGTACATCACTGTATATGTTCATCAAAACAGTTGACGTCCAATACTAGATATAGGTACAGGATTACGCCTGCACCCTTTTACTTTACCAGAATTCCACGACAGTGTTCAAGGAACACGTGCATGTGTACATGTCCATAATAAATACCCAATGATACCCACAGGACCACAGTCACAGTTCACTACTTGTAACACTGACTGCACTTGACTGTTGTTTGAGAGAGTACTCATGACATTCTGACATGTTTTTAGAGGATTTCAACCTGCTCTAGTTCACCCGTTAACATGCATGGATACTGAATCTCCAGGCTTTCATCTGATGGAATTAGAAGGGGACAAATCACGAGAACCTGGAAACTTCAAACTCTCTGCCCATCCCACAAGAAATCCGAATTGCACTGCAGCTATTACATGTACCTTCTTTCCTTTGGCATAGTCCTGCAGTTGGTTCGGACATTTCGATTTGGCCGCCATAGTGCACGCAGAGAAGTGTTACTGGTGGCAATGAGCCAGGTTCTCCTCGAGACGTCTTCCTTACCCGTTGAAGATGTCGCCTAACAACAAATATGTCTTGTTCCCCCTTTGAACTTTTTACTACAACTTACAGTCCATTCAGAAAAAAATGAACTTCTAGCTTTTGGCCATAAATGGGTCAAACGTTGAGTTTTTTTAGAATTTTTTTCTGCAATCCCATATGGAATCCTCTTCCAATTATGTTTCTGAAGTTTTTTTGTCCAAAAAGCAAGCCATAGCAAGAATAGGATTTCGGCCAGGTTTTGCCCCAAAAGCACTGAATTGGGAAAAACCATCAAAATCCAGGCCGTTTGACCCCGCCTGCAACAGTGCATTCTGCGGTTCGAACCCCAGTTCAGGCACCCTTTTTGGACCCTTTTTCAAATTTCAAAGTTCGCAGCACTGCACTGTGTACGATGAAATCACGAAAAATCGCCAAATACGGGAGCTCGCCAGAGCCAGGACCCATTTTTTTATGAATGGACTGTAGTACAAGTACAAGGGTTTGGCTTGTCGCCTGATATCTGATCTGACCTTTCACGTTTTCTTTTGCTGGAGCTGAACTTTGAGGCGAAGTCGGTGGCGCAAGCAGCTCCACTGCACTATGACGTAAGCGCCATGGAAACAGTCGTCTGCATGACGCGACGTCGTCATCTTTTGTTTTCAGAATCTCATAACCCTCCTCAAAACTGACAAAAGTCAAAGGAAAGAATTATTTTGAAGTACATTGTATTCACATTGCACAGGAGATAGATCTACATTTTCGCCGTTGTTTTCTGGTCGTGGATCGCTTCGACCTCCATTGCTGCTTGATGACAGCAAAGACTGTGAGCTCAGCTACTTGCAGGATAGGTATGGCGGTTGCATCCGGTGATCACCCCTTGAAGTTCGACGTGCTGGCGAAATGCCCTGTGACCAGGGCTCGAACATCCTTGATGCACTTGCCCCATGCGACGGTGGAGACTCCCGTGTTCATGCCTGTGGGCACACAGGGTGCGATCAAAGGCGTCACACCTAGCCAGATGAAAGCCATGGACTGTCGCATTCTGTTGGGAAATACCTATCACCTTGGACTGAGTCCAGTGAGTCTGAGCCCTGTTGTAGAGACAACATGCCTTTCTCAGTGTATGGCAACCAGCAGTACATACAGTGAAATTGCAGTATAACGTACTCCAAGGGACACAAAAATCAGTGCTTCATAGCTGAGGTACTTTATCCTAGGGTCAAATGACTGGAAAAGGATATGTGGTGCCTCCAAAAAAGTACCCTATGCAATTTAGTACTTTTTATTTTATTTTAGTAGTATCTGAAGCAAAGAAAACAACGCGTTATATCCAGGGTACGTTATACTGAAGTTTCACTGTACATAATTATACAGTCATGTAGAATGCTGCTCAGTGAAATCCAATCGAGTAAATCACTGTCAGTGTCGTGCTGGACGCTGTGCTGGCCCCGGACCTACGACTACTGGTCAGTGCACTGGTGTAGGGCGCTAACCCCTTCATGAGGTAGGATTTCAATCATTTCATTGAACACAGCCGTATAGTCATGTGTATACGGTGTAGTGCGTATCGGTACAATTGAAGTCTGAAGAAAATGCTGAACGGTCGCTGCTTGGATGACGACTACACCATAGCTTAGTGGTAGAGCATCGGTTGTCTATAGCGCGCGAAGGTCCCTGGGTCGAGTCATAGTGGTGACAGTCAATTTTTTCTTCACGCTTTTTCCGTTTTCAATCCCTCCAACTTGTACAGCTGCCATCTTATCTGTGGAGAGCGAGTGTTTGGACTTCCTGAGCCCAATGGCAATGATGCCTGTTCCTTGGAAATATTATCGATCCTGGTGCGGCGCGCTACCATGCTGCCAACGAACATGTTTTGCAGCAACTAAACGATCTGTCTGGATTTCACTTGCCTCGGCATGCAAGTGCAAACACATACATGTATCCACATCATCGTTCAAATCATCTGTTCAGTGTGCGGAAATGTCAGCGAAACATATCCAGTACATTCCCCAGTGCATTGTGTTTTGGTATGTTTATTTTTATACAGGGCACAGAGCTGCTTGACAAAGCTGGTGGACTTCATAAATTTATGAGCTGGGATCGAGCTCTTTTGACGGTGAGTTCAGTGCTGGATATTGAATTATGGAAATGCATGAAGTGTTGCTCGTTGTGGCTGTGCAAGCGGCCAACAGTACTGGGAGGTGGCCCCTAACCTATCTGGGTTATACAACATCACTGATACACACACACCTCAGACCTCAGACATGCCCATCGCAGAAGCGATGATAGCGAACAGCTATGTTAGACAAAGCAAATTGTGCTGGGATTACACCATTCAACAGCTTGCAAGGCTGATGAATTGACCGCCACTATTTTTAGCCTGGTATCCACCACACAGCTGTTTGAAGTGACTTTTTCTGGCCAGTGAATCCCTATTTTTCATTTTTCCATTTTTTTCTACACACGCACACCACACCACATACTCCGGCATACACTGGCTGTTGGTAACCACCCAGGAGAATGAAAGAAAAGTCAGGAAGAGTCCGAGAAAGAGGCGACCGTAATCGTCGGGAATTGAACCCGCAACCTCTCGATTAGAAATTGACTGCACATACCACTGCACCATATGGGACACACACACGCACGCACACATGGGTCCCGTTTTGTTCGCAAATGCCCCTTATCTGTTCGTGACCCAGGTTGTTTTGGGACTGCATTGCAGGTGTGTAAATACACGACATGGGGCTGTGGCACAGCTAAAGTAACTTCACTGTGGTGCTTCTTCGGATTCACGAAATATTATTATTTCATATCTATCCGTGTTGTATCTTCTTTAGGACAGTGGTGGATTTCAGATGGTATCATTGCTGGAACTAACTGAAATAACAGAGGTAAGCCGAATTCACTTTGGCATGCTCTCCGTCCAGAAGATGACGTGGAGTGGGTGCACAGCCAGCATTCACCAGAGTTTTCTTTTGTTTTCCTCCCAGCCTTATATACACCCTTCTGCATGCTCAAATGCATGGACAATGTGTGTGGATATTTGGGAAGGGCAGTATGTGCCCCACTGTGAATCACATGGCTGCCAATACTCCAGCCAATGCAGTACACCACTATTTGCCACTGTATCGTGCAACATGTACGCTCTTTGTCTCGGAGTTGTTATTTTGCTTTTGCTTTCCGTTGTTGTCCACAGGAAGGAGTCAACTTTTCTTCGCCGTATGATGGCAAGCGGATGTTGCTGACGCCTGAGGAGTCTATCAGAATCCAGAACTGCATAGGTGCTGACATCATGATGCAGCTGGATGACGTCGTCAGTAGCACCACGACCGGCCCGCGTGTCGAAGAGGCCATGCATCGAACACTGCGCTGGCTCGACAGGTGAGGCAACTATGTGTATACGCTCGCGCTGGCATGGGTGTGTGTGTGTGTGCGTACGCAGTGGCACTGGTGTGCTTTGCCTAAAGCAAGCAACCATTCATGTAGGCACAATACGCTCTGCCCTCAGTGCTCTGCCATACTGCTTGTGAAGCCACAGAGGTTAATGTGGATGACATCATTAACGTATAGCTATAAGCCTTTGTATCGAGTGGCAAACCAGTGCTGGTTATGTCATTCCACACGAAACATTTCTAGTAAGTATTACTCAATCTGCGGACAGAATAGGACTTATAACCTAATTGTATCACCTCACCGCTCAGTTGTTCATGTATCTGAATGTATTCTGCACCAGAGGCATGCATGTGCTCCTGTATGAGAATGAAGTTCCATGCACTACAACCGAGCACACATGTATGTGCTTGCATGTACATGTAGTCGTGTCCCTATTTCTGTGTGTAATGTTCCTCCCACATACCTGTATGTCTTGTTTGTTTGCATGTACATGCTTGAACTGCCAGATGCATAGCTGCTAACAAGAGACCAACGGAGCAAAATCTGTTTCCCATCGTTCAAGGCGGCTTAGATGGTGACCTGCGGCGACGTTGTGCTGAAGGTATACCTTCAAGTACCTTCTTTACACCTTTTCAAGTCAGATTCTAAGTTTGCTTGTGCTCCTTTTCCTTGACTCTTTTTCATGGTAGTGGTGAAATGGTGCGAGTCGAGATTCCATTTACAGAATCCTTCGTCTAATGCCAAGAAACCTACTCGCCATGACCACATCTTTATTGTTGCAGGCATACTGTAGAACGGGTAATTTTAGCGACTATTGATTTTAGCATTTTCTCATTGGCAACCGGTTAGCGACGTTTTATTTTAGCAATTTGCAGCGATTTTACTCACAGATCACCAGTGCACTACTAATGTCTCAACGGATTAGCGACTTGAAACTTTAGCGAAAATGAGTAGACCGCTAAATTCGCTAGGGTTTTTACGTCGCTAAAATTACCCGTTCTACAGTAGTCGACTTTGGTACCTCTGTTTTCTAATGGACTCCGATCTCAGTACCCCATGTTGGCTTTGTGTCTACTTCGAAGTAGTTGTTGCACTATCTGACTGTATTGCCATGTGAGGTTCATCCACTGTCCGTTGAGGGCTCAATTTGCAGAATTCAACTTGTGTATCTGATTAGTATCATTATCTGCTTACATTGTTAGACCGCTCAGTCATAACTCGCAACATTGTGTACTTCCTTTTATTGCATTACTGCATGTTTTTTCTGTAGAGATCGTCAAGCGTGATTGCGGCGGCTATGCTATCGGTGGCCTGAGTGGGGGAGAGCAGAAAGAGGACTTCTGGAGAATGGTTCACGTCTCCACTGGTGTGTTGCCCGACAATAAGCCGAGATATCTGATGGGCGTAGGGTAAGATCTACTATAGCAATGCTGCACCTATAGTCCGCTCATGACGTCAGACTTCACCTGCTGCACGTCTGGCAGTTCTATGAGTTATAATGATGCATGTCAGGTAGAGGGGCATGTACACAGGTTGTGCGGTGCTGCTCAACAAAATCTGATTGCGTGAATCTGCTAGACAGTGCCCGGCATGGCCTTGACTCGCTTGATCTGATTTCATTGAGCAGCACTGTACTTTGCTATGGCCAAGAATAACCTGCAACCTTCCTTACCTGTGCAGTTTGCAGCATGCCTTGGAGTGTTAACGGTGTGGCTATTTGGCAGCTCATTGTCGTTGCTGCTGCTGCTGCTGCTGCAGATGATCATCGTAACATCAGATGTTGCTGTTGCTGATGATGATGGTGATGTTGCTGCTTCTGAGCTGTTGAGATTCTCTGCACGTTTGACCTAACTCTTCTTTTCTGTTCTTGTCGTAGTCTGCCGCTGGACCTCGTCGTGTGTGTTGCTCTGGGCTGCGACATGTTTGACTGTGTGATGCCATCGCGTACCGGCGTAAGTAGTGTGTGTGTGGGGGGGAGGGCGTGTGGGTGTATGTGTGTGGGTGTGGGTGTGGGTGCAAGAGAAAACCTGTGGGTGCACATCATCTGCATTTGCAGATTTGCATGCTCCTCTTGCGACGGGCGCATGCATGGTACAAGGTGCATGGTGTGTGTTGAAAACCTGCTGTGTCCTCCTTTCTGGGACTGTTTGTTATGCACAGCGCTTTGGAAGCTTGATGCTGGACAGCGGTCTGCTGCACATCAAGAAAAGCCCGTACCAAGACGACCATGGCCCGATCGACAGCACTTGCTCGTGCTCGACGTGTGCCGACTACAGTCGCGCACACCTGCACCACCTCTTCCGCAACAAGGAGAAGGTCGCCTGCTGTCTTGCCACGGTACACAATCTGCACTACGAGGTACGTTGAATGTGTTGTTGTCAAAATCAACACATTTTAAGGAGAGGTCATGTTTTTCCCTAAAATTAATTGAGACGGTGAATTTATGTGAATAGGGAAATTGTACCACCTCTTGTCCACCACTCTGGATACCGGTATACACAAGTGTATTCTTTGCCGGCTTAGGTTTCTTGCTGACCGAGGTACTGTGTTCTTGTCGCATGCTTTCCACTGGTTATTTGTGCAGCTCAACCTGATGCGGAGAATACGAGAGAGCATCAAGGCGGGAACGTTTCCGCAGTTCGCCCGCGACTACGTTGCTGGCGTGTTCCCGAATAAGGACTACCCGGCATGGTGCGTGGACGCGCTATCTTCCGTGAATATTCACCTACAGACATGATACCGAGCTACTGATGTTTTAAAAGTACCAGCATGAGCGCAGCGTTGGTCAAGTCAAATTTCGGCAGGGAAACAGCATCAGTTGGTCTGTATCAGTGAGGTGTGTCATATACCGGTAACAAGCAGACTTTGTGAACGTGCTGGTCTTGTTACAACCATGATGTTGACTTGTGCACAAGCGCCACCATTGCAGTCCAGTCACCGCCATTGTTGCCTGTGCAATGCCGCTCCCAGGTTGTGCGGCGCATGTATCAATGTGAGCTTGGCGGGGTCGCAGCAAAGCAAAGGAAGACCTGAACCGCCTTGTGGATGGGTCCACCCGCCGGCAGATGGCCTAGTGATTTTCAACTATCTGGCACGTACATCTTGTAGACATCCGTGCAGATTTTTATGGACCTCTTGGCCCAGCAAGGACTTCATCAGCCGGATACAAATTATTTTGTACCACCCCAAACTGGTAGCTAGCTAGTGCTCTGCCTCCACATCAAGCATGCACATGCATGCTGTTACCACAGCCTGTGGTCATATCGACTTCAACACCATGGCTCAGAACAGAGATGTGCTGTCATGGTTCCATTGGGAATCCCCCCCCCCCTGTTAGTATTTATTCCCTGCTATGATCCCGCCCCTTGTTGAGGCTGAACTGCATTGCATGTGTCAACCAGAGATTACTCGTACTTGATCTAGAAGAAAAAAACTAGTTTAGTACTAACTGCCCTCGGTGCTCTGGACAATTGTGCGTGTAGCCTCGCAGTCTCATTTCAGAGGAGAGCCTCTGGATAGGCTCCCACATGTACAGCCTTTGAATCAATCAATTATTTTGAACCCTTTTTTATAAATTTTGTTTCTTGTTCGACGTTCTGGAATGATTTAATTCTGTCATAAACAGTTTATGTATTTTAAATATAGTATTAGATCTACTGATTGACTTTGGAAAGTTTGGGTGAGCTGGTCATGGCACAACAAACTACCGTATTTCCGCAAATAAAAGACCGTCTCCGATTAGAAGACCGGGCCTACTAAATGAGTCTTTGTTCTTGTGTTAAAAATAGAAGACCGTGCTCAAACTGTGTAGAAGAAAATGGAAAAACGGGGGTAAACCTGTGTGGCGAGAAATAGAAGACCGGGGTCAAACTGAGTTGAAAGAATAAAAGACCGTCCTCGATTATATATAAGGCCGGGTTAGGGCGAGGTTGAAAAAATAGTAGACCGGCCCACTATTTGTGGAAATACGGTATAATTTTGTTAGTATAATTTTGTTAGTGACTGTTACGCACAGGTAAACTAGTCATTTCTAAATACAGGACCTGTACACTGATGAATGAGAGATGTACATGGCATAATTATGGGCACAGCAGAAGAGAAGTGTGAATATTATCTGCAGAGACCTGGTGACTGGACTCGCTGTGGGACAAAATCCAGGTCTGCAAACGTTCAGAAACACACAGGCACCTCTCCTCCCTGAAACGGCTGCATGATCACGTGCGTCCACTTCCCCCTGTTCTGTTCGACCCCCTGCCAGGCTGCCTCTACTTCCTATCAAAATGATCAATAACAAGTACTTGTGCAGAAGACAAAACTCGAAAGAGAAACGCACGTGGAAAATGCATACTTTTCATGATTTCGCAATTAATTAATGGAATGCATGCATGTGACATAATCATTTTGGTGATGCATGCTGCGCCTGCGCAGCTACACAAACTCAAATGGCGTGATCACTGATCATCGAATGCAAAAACCCGCTATCCTGGATTTGTTGGTCAAGATTCAGATGCTGTTGTTTTTCACTTTCATCTGAGATCAATATTTCTTAGTTCTGCTCTTTCATATTCTTCATCATGAGCACTCCACCTTGCTTCAGTGACATTGGCAAGAACGCCAGCGACCTTTTCAAGAAGGGTTATTCCCATGGACAGGTGAAGCTCGAGGCCTCCTCTCAGGCCAAGAATGGCTGTGAGTTCAAGGCCATCACCACATCGGAGGGCTCTCGCATTTCTGGCAGCCTGGAGACCAAGCAGAGGGTGTCCAAGTATGGCTTGACCCTCACTGGCAAGTGGAACACGGACAACGCATTCAACGTGAACGTGGCTGTGGAGAACCAGTTCGTTGATGGACTGAAGCTGACCTTGGACTCGACCATTGCTCCCCACACTAGCAGGAAGAGCAACAAGGCCAAGGCTGCATACAAACGTCCCCATTTCAATGGAGCTGCATCCGTGAATGTGGACGCTAAGGGCACCACCCTGAGCGTTGAGGACGTGTTCAGCTATGAGAAGGTTGTAGGTGGCTTCAGCACCTCGTACAATGTCACCAACGGCCAGCTGGGCAACCACAGTATTCAGCTGGGTTACGAATCATCGGACTTCGCCTGCGCCGCTGGTGTGTCCAACTTCACGCGCGACCAGGGCATGGAGATCACTGGATCTCTGTTCCACAAGGTGTGCAGCAAGCTGCACGCAGGCGCACAGGCCCGCCATGTTGCCGGTGTGGCCGACAGCAGCTCGATCGAGATCGCCACCAAATACGCCAGCGACCCGTCCTCCACCCTGCAAGCCAAGGTCAACACCCGCGGCCTTCTCGGTCTGTCCTATGCCGTCAACATGCGCAAGGGTGTCAAGATCACGCTGTCGTCGCTCGTCGACGCCGTGCACCTGGACCAGCCCAACCATCGTCTCGGTGTCTCCATCGACCTCTCCGGCAAGTGATTTCTCTGCTGCTGCTAGTTTTATCATCTTCGCCACTCACCGTCTGTGTCACGTCGTCACCATGTGACCATCATGCATCCATTACCTAATACCTATACTCCAACGAAGCTTGCATCCACGACTCCTCAGACAGCCTAGCAGGTGTCTTCTGCTACCATCCCTATGGTCTAGTGCTCAATGTTTTGTTTTTTATTGTTTATTATTAAAGATACCATTTGCGGGCACTGCTTTCCCACGCTGCCCCTCATCCGGAACCGGTTTCTCGGTGTAACTAGACCATCCATTTGTTGATCATGCCTATGCTGGATCCTGACCCGTAGCAAGTACACACTGTACACGTACTCTACTTGAAGCTGCTGCTCGGGCACTGGTGTTTTATTGTGTATGGTCGTGGGCGTGCGTGTGTCTGTGCTAGCTGTGGGCGTATGGATGAGGGAGAGATTGGTTTACAGCTAACAGTGTCGACACCGAAGTGCAGATTTTAAGCCCAGCAGTGTGTGTGATCATGCATTTTAGATAATCGACATGCTACTACTCAGTACATGTTGTTAGTTTGACAGCATGAAACAAGGTGGAGGACACTGTGTTCGGAAACAGTGACCTGATACAGTACTACAACCATCCACGGCTGGTAGAGCCCCAGTCCGTTGGGACCATCTGAACCATATGGGTGTTGAACCCGGTTCTGACCCTCATTGTGCTAGCAGGGGAGTTTTGTAGACTTTGATCACTCCTGGATGTCATCCTGATAGTCATGCTTTGTACATGTAGTACAGTCACTGTTTCCGAACACAGTGTTCTCCACCTTGTTTCATGCTGTCAAACAAGGTTTATCTAAGACCACTATTGTACTAGTATTGGGTTATAATACTATACTCAGTACTCAGTACATGTAATAACTATAATGTAGTGAACGTTGTAATGTGCAGGAGAAAATCATAGCTGTGAGTACGTGCTCACTTGCGTCTTTCCAAAATTTGGGTACTGTAAAAGCAAAATTTCGGCTTTATTCGATTCGGCACCGATGCAGAACACCGAAATTGACACAGTGATGAAATTTTTCATAGCACGGAACGAGGCCAGCCACTGGTGAAATGTCGAAATTTGTGAAACGCTGAAATTTTGCAGCACCAAAATTGTGTATATTTACAGTGTCCACTATCCGCGTTGCACAACACGCAGCTCTCTCATTTCTTCAGCCGGAGCTGATGCATGGAGTGGTGTGGGTACATGCATAACCAAGTCGCCGGCATCTTCCTGTGCCAACGGCAAAGTGCAAGACAGCCATGGTAGTCTAGGACACGACTGAGTCTGTGTTCGAAACAACGCACACTACAATTAACTTAAGCCAAGCTAGGATGATCCAGAGCCGGATTTGCTGTTCTATTTCTAGAGTGGAGAATAAATTAGAAAATAGCGCTAAAATGATAGTAAAATCGTAAATGAAATGTAGAGAAAGAAGTACATGATCCAAGTATGAGGCAGTGCAGGCTGTAACACTACAGCACAGCGGATAAAACAGACCAATCCCCAGTGCAAAATGTCCGTATAAGTCAGACTCGGTGATAACACTCGCCAGGAAGAGTAAGAAAATAATATATTCATGCTCTGCAGAAGACTGCTTTTACCACTTTGAAGCTATGGAAAATACTTCAGAAGTCAAAGCATGCAATCCCTACACCTGCAACATGAAGCTTGCACACTAGTTTACCACGGCGATGACTGGCCTCCAGCGCCATCGATGCATCACCACTATCTAAAAAAAAACGTTGGTTAAAATCTACAATTAAAATCTACAGACAGAGATAATGGTTGTCAGTCAAAACAAGTGAGAGAAACTATTAAAAAATCCATTGAGTCCTGGCGGTGGCAGTCATTTTTGTTCTTCTTCAGACTTCTCCCTTTTCAATACCCTCCACTGATGGATATTGCACGAGTCCGTAGGGACTGAGTACTGGTAAGAGAATATGGATAAATGAGTAAATGAATAAGGATAAGGTACGCTTGTACCGTATGACCAGACTGCCTTACACACACTAGCACCAATGATCACTCGGATGCACTTGCACTCGGATAATACAGATTCCAAGAAGAGCACTCACTTGTCCAAAGACAGTGAGAATGCGGAGACCGAGTCACAAAATAGAGAGACAGCACGGAACCAGCCCAGCCGCTGATCAGACACTCTCCGTATCGGGCAGCAGTCCGCTCCATTAAAAAAAAATGTTACAGATTCAGCGCAAACCTTACTTCCCACTGCAAGCGTGATAACTACCGATGGCTTCACTGCCCCTCATGACCTTGAGTGGCACGCACACAACACACAGCTGGAGCATCAGTATCCATCCATAGCCTGAGCTGCAGACGGTGCAAAGAACTCCGGCGATTGTGATGTCACTCCTGCGTGGGTGATCCCCTGGCGGTTTGCCGACGACGCTCCTGAGGTTCTCTACTACCGCCGTCCGTGCTGGAAGCAGAGGATGCTGACGTTGGCGGCGGTCCTGCACGGGCAACATGAGCCGCGATGGCCGTATCGATGGCCGTGTCGATGTTCTCCAGAAACTGAGCCGAGGACTTCATGCTGAGAAAGTCACGCAGCTCTCCTGCCAGCTTCTCATGGATGCTGCACACGGGAAGACAACAACAACAGGAAAGTACAGAACAAAATAGTCAACTCTGTGCGTAATACACGTTGAGATAGAAAGACATCATGCAACACCAATACGATACAGACCGAGCGTTGCATGCAAGCTACAAACAGCTATGATGCAATGCGTGCACCTGCATAACAAACCATCAGTGAGCATCACACTGCAAGGGCAAGGTCATACTCGCGTAAAGGAATGATGGCCATTGCGTGGCCCAAAGGGCGCAGGAACAAAGAGGACATGTAATTATTGTCTTTTTTGAAGTTCCGGGACTAAAAAAAAAGCTTTTCATCTCCTTACTGTATTGACAAACGAAACAACGAACAGAGACACGATGGTAACTAAACCACATATAATTGAAAAAAGGACAAACAAGAATAACAAAAGGGCTCTTGAATCGCACACGCTCATATCCACATGCACTCGACAAGACAAAGGCAGTTTGGGAAACATTATCACAATGGAAAACAATGACCACGGGGTGGGGTACTCACAACTTGTCACCGTAGGTCCCGGAACTGGTCAGTCCTAGCGTATAGCCAGTTTCAAACGCAAGAACAACCTGCACCGCAGAACACAACACAACACACAGGCGCGCACATGCAGACACGCACACAAACAAGTGAGCACATCAATGAAAACATTCTTTGGTGAACAGAAGCATTGGCCGGAAGCAGTATGCATGTAAAGTAAAACTCCCCGGATCTCGACTCCCCAGATCCGGGCACTCCCGTCTACCATGCACCTCTGTGACTCCTCTTGAGTCACTTGCATGCAATCAGTATTTATAGCAGTATGTTCTGAGTTACGGGCAGTGCTCGGTCCCAATAAGGAAGAGTTCTACAGTATGTCCAAAGCTTGCACGGAGCTAGCAGCAGGGATCGAAACGAACAGACTCAGGTAAAATGGTCCAGAAGCTAAAAACCCTATGCCCTCACCTGGGCGGGCCGATGACTTAGACAATAGAGAAACAAGGGAAATACGAAGTCAAGAGCTATCCAACTGTAGCAGTAGCAGCAGCAACACTGGCTGAATGCAATCCATGGTGAGTCCTCTAGCCACTGAAAGAGCACAACTTAGAGCAAGAACAGTAAAATTGACACTGACCAGATCTTGCCGCCACTCACATTATAGGTGGTCCCAGCATACTTAAGAGACTCAGACTCGACACGTACATCAACGACTTCCGACAAGTTCGAGACAACTGCAATGGAGCACAGAAGACACCGGAATTCATTACACAGCAACTGTAGGGGCTGCCGAAGAGGAGCGAGTTTCATTCCTGCGGGGTGAGCTATGACATTTTTGTCCCAGAGCTCAGCATTGAGTGGACGGAAAACAATTCAAAGCAGTGCTGTGGGAGCATGGGTCCGTTCAAACTGCCCTAAAGTTTAAAATTCATTGCATTCGGTGGAGAAGAATGAGTGGATAGGGTCCACTAATGTCTAAATACTAAAGCAGTTGGTTTCGAGAAACAATTGGTAATCCTAGCGCAGAAACCTGTCTAAGACAACCGCTCAAGGGACCTTCAAAACGAAGTCTCTGTTACCAGGAGGTCTCCATATCCAGGGTCATTTGACTGGAAATAGCGTCCCTTAGTCCTGGTTTCAGTGGTCTTCTAGGACAGGTGGACGCCTTATCCGAGTGGTCGCCTTGAAAGGGTTACTGTAGTTATCCTACACGCCCCCCTAAAATTTTTTTACATGTATGAAACTTTACATTTTTTAAGACAAGAGAGTTAAAAAAGAACTACTTGAAGTACTAGTAGGTGTACTACTGAACGGTGAAAATGGTAAAGTGGGCTAGTCGGGGTGAAGTACACGACTTGAACATGAACCGTGCACATACCACATCTGTCGGGTTGTCGACGCAGCACGACATCGAGCAGCGTGCGATGGAATATGATGACCTTGTTCTTGGCTTTGTCGAGCTGGGCCTCCTGCGCAGCCAAGAAGCAACAGACATACAAACACTACTTCAAGACTGCACTGCCATTACTGACATAACATTGCCGTGACAAAGCATCATGCAGATAGAACTTGAAACTGTATACATGGCAAACTTGGCGGCATGATGTCCAACAAGCTACACAGCAAAGCGAGGACTACAGGGTATCTTCCATCCCCAGCAAACATAATACTCACTGCCAATTTGACGGGTTCAAAATTGAAGTCAAAGGCCCACTTCCACCTTCTGCAAAAGTACACCCACATCAGGAGTGTGATGCAATCCAAGAGAAAAACAGCAGCAGATGCCGACAAAACCAGCAACCAATTGGGGAACTGAGATGGCGATCTAGTCAAGCGACGACGGGCACCGCATCTCCACAGAAGAGCCTAGGATTTTGGCGCCGCATCTCCAACACGTTTGGGCAGAAAGAGAGCAGCTGAAGGTACTGTTGATGAAGCGCCACTGGGTATTGCATCATGGAGTGAGTGTTAACGTCGGTGACGGTGCCCATTGTACACACAGAACTCGTGAACATGATCAGAGTGTTGGCAGTAACACTCGCACACATGCAGAGACAACTGAAACGATCGTTTTGAACAGAATATTATACTTCTAACAAGACAATCATCAGAGAAAGTAAATTTTCAGCTGTGTGTTGAAGTTGAGGTCTCGTAGCCCAATCTTATGAAATGCTCTGCCAATTCGAAGCATGATAACATCTGCCACCGCACAATCAAGCCGGTGTGCGCACACACTCGTACACACGCACACACACAACACACGCACATGATGCATACAGACGCACGTGACTCACCTCCCATCTATCCATGGCAACATGAGCCAGCATAACACCACAAAGAAAGTAGAAGGAGCCATACGTCCAGTCCCCTGCAGCACAAGGCACAAATCAGCGATGACTATGTGAACGAAAAGCCAATCACCAAAATGCAGATGAATCAAATGCATTGAGTCAACAAAAATAACTTGCAGTTGGTTGCTCCTATGTAAATTAACTTGTTCCCACATTCAGCTACGCATACCCTTTACATACAAATTCATGCAAAATCCTAGCAACATGCAGTAGATCTACAGCTCACTGACTTGCTAGTTTGAGCACTCTGACAAGGTACGTTCGGGCCTGGTTTAAACCTGGCTTTGAAAAAATATATTTTCCATTGCTATCAGGTTCGGCCTCATTTTCTCTGTGCTGCGCTGCAGCTGATGAGTCCCCAAAGGACGAAACAGTTCTGTTCGCAGATTGAGTGCAGTACATCTACTACACAAAGTGCACTAGTCTGCGATCACATGATCTGTAGGCAAGGCGACGTGACACACAGGCACTGTACATGATCTGCAGTGTGCACTGCGCTGACATGCCGCACTCAGGGGACACTGTAAGAAGCTCACCCACTAGGAGTGACTGAAGATGTTCCAACACAACACGCTGTGCTGTCTAAAATGGGAGCAGGTCACTTGCCAAGCAGATATATTTCAATCATGTTTGTGAAATGATCCGTTCGACAAAGAGGAAGGATAGACACCACTGCAGAAGTTCAATACTTGAACACAGTATTCTTCTATTGGCTCTCAATCTGCCATGGGATACAGGAAATTTACAGGGTGCTTATACCACTCGTAGTGTTGTAGTAAGTGAGAGAAAGAGAGAGAGAACGAGAGAGGGGGAGCGAGACACACACAGGGAGAGAGATAGAGACAGACATACATACAGACAGACTCAGAGAGAGCACAGAGAAAAGATGGGAAGTGTAAAACCACGGCGGCGCTGATACAGCAAGGCCAACTTACTTGACTCGTACGCACAGTATGCTCCGCCAGCCATGATACCTGAAATTGCCAAAAGAGTGTTAAAACCGCACAGTACAGAGGACAAGACATATAATTATAGATCCGACTCAACCACATCCATTTCCTCCTCTTGGTGGATAGTGAAAATGTTGTATAACAAAGTACCCTGGGCATAGGCTTATTTTCTCTTTGTATCGGGTAGGAAGTATAGTTTTCGAGGACTCTGCATATTATTATCCAGCCACCCCCGCAGAAGTAGAACA
>NC_088650.1:7509827-7578390 GCF_964019385.1 Sycon ciliatum | reverse complement strand
CCCCTATCGCACTACACTGCCCTACCCCAATCGTACTACACTGCCCTACCTCTATCGCACTACACTGCCCTAATCCTATCGCACTACACTGCCCTACCCCAATCGTACTACACTGCCCTTCCCCTATCGCACTACACTGCTATACCCCTATCGCACTACACTGCCCTACCCCTATCGCACTACACTGCCCTACCCCTATCGCACTACACTGCCCTTGCCCTATGGCACTACACTGCCCTACCCATATCGCACTACACTGCTCTACCCCTATCGCACTACACTGCCCTACCCCTATCGCACTACACTGCCCTACCCCTATCGCACTACACTGCCCTACCCCAATCGTACTACACTGCTCTACCTCTATCGCACTACACTGCCCTATTCCTATCGCACTACACTGCACCACCCCAATCGTACTACACTGCCCTACCCCTATCGCACTACACTGCCCTACCCCTATCGCACTACACTGCCCTACCCCTATCGCACTACACTGCCCTACCCCTATCGCACTACACTGCCCTCCCCTATCGCACTACACTGCGCTACCCCTATCGCACTACACTGCCCTACCCCTATCGCACTACACTGCCCTACCCCTATCGCACTACACTGCCCTACCCCTATCGCACTACACTGCCCTACCCCTATCGCACTACACTGCCCTACCCCTATCGCACTACACTGCCCTACCCCTATCGCACTACACTGCCCTACCCCTATCGCACTACACTGCCCTACCCCTATCGCACTACACTGCCCTACCCCTATCGCACTACACTGCCCTACCCCTATCGCACTACACTGCCCTATCCCTATGGCACTACACTGCCCTACCCATATCGCACTACACTGCCCTACCCCTATCGCACTACACTGCCCTACCCCTATCGCACTACACTGCCCTACCCCTATCGCACTACACTGCCCTCCCCTATCGCACTACACTGCGCTACCCCTATTGCACTACACTGCCCTACCCCTATCGCACTACACTGCCCTACCCATATTGCACTACACCGCCCTACCCCTATCGCACTACACTGCCCTACCCCAATCGCACTACACTGCCCTACCCCAATCGCACTACACTGCCCTACCCTTATCGCACTACACTGCCCTACCCCTATCGCACTACACTGCCCTACCCATATCGCACTACACTGCCCTACCCATATCGCACTACACTGCCCTACCCCTATCGCACTACACTGCCCTACCCCTATCGCACTACACTGCCCTACCCCTATCGCACTACACTGCCCTACCCCTATCGCACTACACTGCCCTACCCCTATGGCACTACACTGCCCTACCCCTATCGCACTACACTGCCCTACCTCTATCGCACTACACTGCCCTTCCCCTATCGCACTACACTGCCCTACCCCTATCGCACTACACTGCTCTACCCCTATCGCACTACACTGCCCTACCCCTATCGCACTACACTGCCCTACCCCTATCGCACTACACTGCCCTACCCCTATCGCACTACACTGCCCTTGCCCTATGGCACTACACTGCCCTACCCCTACCGCACTACACTGCCCTACCTCTATCGCACTACACTGCCCTTCCCCTATCGCACTACACTGCCCTACCCCTATCGCACTACACTGCCCTTCCCCTATCGCACTACACTGCCCTACCCCTATCGCACTACACTGCCCTACCCCTATCGCACTACACTGCCCTACCCCTATCGCACTACACTGCCCTACCTCTATCGCACTACACTGCCCTTCCCCTATCGCACTACACTGCCCTACCCCTATCGCACTACACTGCCCTACCCCTATCGCACTACACTGCCCTTCCCCTATCGCACTACACTGCCCTACCCCTATCGCACTACACTGCACTACCCCTATCGCACTACACTGCCCTATCCCTATGGCACTACACTGCCCTACCCCTATCGCACTACACTGCCCTACCCCTATCGCACTACACTGCCCTACCCCTATCGCACTACACTGCTCTACCTCTATCGCACTACACTGCCCTACCCCAATCGTACTACACTGCCCTACCCCTATCGCACTACACTGCCCTACCCCTATCGCACTACACTGCCTTACCCCCTACACTGCCCTACCCCTATCGCACTACACTGCCTTACCCCCTACACTGCCCTACCCCTATCGCACTACACTGCCCTACCCCAATCGCACTATACTGCCCTACCCCTATCGCACTACACTGCCCTACCCCTATCGCACTACACTGCCCTACCCCTATCGCACTACTCCTTCTAGTCCTTCTGCTTGCTAGCTAGCTACTGCAAGCCTTCAGACCGGCCTGATGCCAGCTTGGCTGCCAAAACTACGGAAAAAGAACTATGGAGCTGCAAAAGTCCCAATTGGCCTCTGCCTGTACAGCCTACTGCTCTTTACTTACCCACTGGATCAGCAGCAGATGCTCCTGCAGACGCAAATGCGGCCTCATCTGTGCTGCCGGTCTGCCCCGAACTTGTCGACGAGTTCTAGCTTGGCCAATAACCTTCTCGCGCTGGCTGGTGGCTCGACTTTACGGATGCATTCAAGGAAGGTGTAGAAGGATTCGTCATCACCAGTGCTTAGTGCATTGAGCAATGCCTCATTCTGCGCTGCAGGGCCAATGTATGATGCAAATAGCTTACTCTGTGCAGGCGTAATCAACTTCTTAGCCTCACACTGGCGACGCATATCATCTGGAGTTAGCGTGGAACCCAGCTTAGGCCGAAGTTCTGTGAAGACGTCACTCTCCCATGCTGTCATGTCAGAGAGCTGAGACTCGTCTGAAAATGTTGGCACAACACACACATAGAGAAACAGAAATCAGAATGGTTTCACATCTATCACATGACCGTACGGGATAGGCATGTTGGGTTCAACTCCTGCATCTATGGGTCACATGACGTCGGCCATGTTGGTTCCGCTGGTCACATGACATGATCACTTTCTGCACAAATTCAGTCACATGACCAAGATGTGACCACAACTCCATACATTCCGTTCCTAAGTCTGAAGCTATTGACAAGCCGTGCAAAAGCAGTGTTGGGCTTAACGCTGCTTCAGTAGAACCATCCGACACTAGGAACAGGCCTGTCCTGGACTTGATCCATCATGCAGCTTTACAGACTTGCGAGCGCCCGCTTCTGATGAGCACAAGCCTGTGCAGTGAAAAGGTTTACAACTGACTCGCCGGGCCCCGCAGCGATACGACGGACCGCTTGCAGGGGCATCGGGACTGGTGCAGCAGGTGCGGCCAAAGTCACAGCAAAACCGTAATAAAAAAAAAATCAGGATCCATCGATGCATATGCGCATCAGACTTTGACCTTTTTCTAGACTTGTACTCGTAGATCTGCCATTCATCTGCAGTCGTACTGCACTCGACTCGACTGCACACTGAATTGAGCAGTCCCAGAATGCAGGATTTTGTGTCCTTTCTACAAAATTTTCCGTGGGGAGGTCCCCCGGAACCCCTTCCAACACAGCCTTTGGCCGCGCCGACCTTCGGTTGTACCTGTTGTAAAATGATTGTGTTGTTTTCCTGTGTGATGGCATTCCCCAAACTGTCTCGTCTAGTCGTGTGCATGTGTGATATGAGCATGCGCGATTTTGTAGTCGAGAGTCCTTTTGTCAGTCTTCTTGTTCGTCTCTGTCAGAGCAGTTTGCTTTTCCGTCTGGTCAATATAAATAATGTAACAAACCAGTCTTGTCCTTTGTGTCCTGCGTCCCGGGGAACGGAATGGCTGAGATTCCGTTACAACGTGGTGCCGAAACCCGGGACGCAGAGGATGAGTAAGTTTGTCATGAGTCTGTTCGTCGTCGTCAACAACGAAGTAAATGTTACTTTGAAGTAAACAGAGCGTGGGAGCGGAGGAGGGGAGAGCTGGTGGGAGCGGAAGTTGACGCGGAGAGGAGGCAGAGAAGGTGGTGGACTAGAACTGTGGACTGGAGCCTGAGACGGTAGGAACCGCGACGGAGCGTGTGGCCGTGGCTCACCAGAGGACAGTGGACGAGTCTGGCATCACCGACAGTGTGTCGTCCTTGTTGTTCTTCTTGTTGTCTTGCTCGCTGTGTTGTTCTCTCTCTGTTCAGTTCGTTGCTTGTTGCTGTGTGGTTTCAGTTTGGTTTTTGTCGGTCTGTTGCTCTTCTATTCGTTCTGTTGTTCTCCATTATTTTAGTTGTAGATTTATTTGGTGCCTGTGCGCATGTTATAATTTTGTTGGAGCTTCGGCTTCCAAGTTTTGGTTGGCCTTGTGTGGCGTGGCCTGGTTGTAGAGCGTCGGCTCTAGGTTTTTGTTTGGCACTGTGTCGTGGCCGGATTTTATTTTAGAGCGTCGGCTCTAGGTTGATGGTTGGTTTTCGTTTTTCTGTTCTGCTGTGGTTCCTTTTGCTGTTGTGCATGTGGAACGTGGTGTCGGTTTATTATTTTGTGGAATGTCATCAAGGGGGCAGGTGTTGTGAAATGATTGTGTTGTTTTCCTGTGTGATGGCATTCCCCAAACTGTCTCGTCTAGTCGCGTGCATGTGTGATATGAGTATGCGCGATTTTGTAGTCGAGAGTCCTTTTGCCAGTCTTCTTCTTCGTCTCTGTCAGAGCAGTTTGCTTTTCCGTCTGGTCAATATAAATAATGTAACAAACCAGTCTTGTCCTTTGTGTCCTGCGTCCCGGGGAACGGAATGGCTGAGATTCCGTTACATACCACTTCCAAAACCCCTCCTACACCCCTGCTTGTCCTTCCACCAACTGCCAGTTACTTCGCTAAATCCTTCCTTCTCCTTATCGCCGTTGCTTGGAACAAACTTCCTGCTGATATACGTTCACTCGATAGTCCCCACGCTATTTAATCGCCAGATAAGGAAGCTTTATGAAGTTTACCGCTTCTCAGTGTCCGGCATACCTAGTTTCACGTGTTGAACAATATAGGCTATATCCGCTACTGCAGTTACATATCTTTTAGTGCCTTTCCAGTGTTCTATTAGCACCCTGGTTCTCAATCTATTGATGTTCTTCCTCACCTGTGACTTAAAAAATCTCAGATTTTGAGTTTTTGCACTCCATACATAATTTTCATTATTTTATTGGTTTGGTGAGACTCCCATGATAGGTATCCATTTATCTCTGGAGAATCCGTAAATAAACAAAACTGAAACTGAAACTGAGTCACCTCTATGACATCAAAATTCGAAATGAAAAATTGAACAATTGGAAAGCAACAGAAAAAACACAAAGGGATGGCTCGACTCTGGTCTCACAACAAAGTGAACAAACTTCAACATGTCAGTTATGAGTTTCCACAAAACATATTTTGAGTGAAAGGCCACGGACCACACTGATGAGACTATTGCTCGACAATTCCTTGCTGTCAAGCTGTTCCAAAAACGGCACCATCTCCTCAGGCCCTATTGTTTAGCCCCACAAATAATGGGCCTTTCGACCAATGCAGACCGCCCGCTCTTCTGCATTGCTACACCCCCCCCCCTTTTCAATGGCTATTTGCAGTGGTTTTTGCGGCACCAGGGGACAAAGGGCCGTTCTACTTTAACAGCATTCAGGAACGCCTTGCTTTACCAGTAGACCACAATTGAATCAATATTTGCTTCTTTCTTCTTTTTCACTTCTTTCTTCTTTTCCTTTTCTTTTCACTTCTTACTCTTTTCTGTCATGTTAGCCATGGTTGGCTATAAAAACTCTGCAATCGCCACGCAAAGTGGTCATTGGCTACCCCAGCCATGTATTGCTTGGAATAAAATAAATAAATAAAACGTGAGGCATAAACACCCTGTTGTTTTCCCCTCTGCTCGCCCTGAATGTGAGAGGGAGTCTACTAGCACAAACTGCATCAAGATGCAAATCTCTAAAACGCTTTTCGGAGCGAGCACTCGAGGAATCGGCAGACACATACTTACATTTACCATCTGATCCTCCTGGCCTAGCTTCACCACCACGACCATGGCTCTACAAAGCAAACACACACACACACGCACGCACACACACACACACACACACACACACACACACACACACACACATGCACACACACACGCACACATGCACATGCACGCACACATACACACACACACACACACACACACACACACACATGCACACACACACACACACACACACACACACACACACACACAAGAAAACAATGAGCTAAAATGTAAACTACTTTGTTCTTAACCTAGCTGTGAGCGATGTGTGGCAAACAGAGCATATCCAGGGTGATGGTGTCATTGATTGATTGGATGATATGAGTGTCCGTACCAGTGGTCTGTGTGTAACTATTCATCCTGCATTCACACTGTCAATACCCATCCCATCAGCACAACCACAGTCACTCCTGCCATGGCAATTCAGTCATAACATGATGTCATACGTTGGTAGAAAGTACGAACACCGTGCACGTCACGCTGGAGGTATCCGTTAGCCTCAGGTGTGAGATGGCTGGGTGTGAGGTGTGAGACGTGAGATGGCTGGGCTTGAGGTGAGGGAGGGGGGGGGGGGGGGGTTCAGAAGCACGGCTTAAGTTCTAGTAAAGGTTTCCGAGTTTGTCCTACCCTATTTCCGAGTCATACTGACACCATGGAGATGCTTTGCACTAGATTGCAGTATGTGTATACTGTCTGTCCAACGCTAGTGGGCATGCGTACAGCACAGAATCATGCCTTTACTGAACTTTTAATTTTTTCAACTCATAGGTTGGATTGTGCACTTATTGCAAGCAGAATTACCCGGAATTGTATAGGTACCGCATAAAGGATGTGCATACACACATTCTAAGAAAGTAAAGTGTGTACAACCACACGTACCAATTCTGATAAATCACAGGCGACCGCATCAGTACTCACACTCTCGGCAGCACGGCTGTTATACTTGCTGCTTCTGCTGCTTCTGCTGCCGTGGCTGCTGCTGTGGCACCTGCTGCTGTGGCGTCTGGTGCTGTGGCGGCTGCTGCTGTGGCGTCTGCTGCTGCTGCTGTGGCGTCTGCTGCTGCTGTGGCGTCTGCTGTTGCTGCTGTGGCGTGTGCTGCTGCTGCTGCTGCTGTGGCTTCTGGTGGTGGTGCTGCTATGGCCAGCGGCATGGCTGGAACTGCTGCTATCGCTTCTGATCCAGTAATGAACGTAGTCACAAGGCAATGACGTATGCTCCTTACAGCGTTTGCATTCATGCAACTCCTCAGTGTCGTTGACTTTCCTTTCAGCATAGTCCAGCAGTTCGTATCCAGTGAGCTCGATAAAGTCGATGTCCCTCCGTAACTGACAAGATGAGGTTGTGGTCCGCCCAGGCGTTGATGGTCGACTATTGTGCCCAGATTCTCCGCCATCATCAGCTTCATCGACGACATTGGATATGCAGCGCTGGCATTGGAAGCAGTGCGTCCACTCAAGACCAACAAAGCCCTGGTCTTTCAGGCTGCTAAGGGAATCATTGATCACGTCCAGCAGCTGATGGGTGGCGTCAATCACCTTCTCCTTTGATTTGGACGATGACTTCACTTCCACCTGCAGTCCAATAGGAAACCAGGAGATACGGACATGGTGCTGACGGCCAAACTTGAACGAGATAGCTGCGTATTCAACAACAGGATCGCGGATGCCCCACGTGACTGGTTTGAAACACAGTAGATTGCCATGCGACTGAAGACGGCCGGTGGGAAGAAAGCACATGAAAACTTCATCACCAGAAGAGGTGGACTGTACTGCAAATTGGCTGGAAGAGTCTTCACTCTACCTCTCTCACTGATGCAAAATGGAAGAAGATACTCGGTTGGCTCGACGGCTAATATCTCAGAAGCTAGGCCAAAATGACACATGATTTCCATGAGTGACTGTTGAACGCATTGATCCAGTTTCCAGACTGCCGCCAGAAGTGAAGTTGACACCCGTCCCTTTCTCCGCAGAGCCTTGATTTCTGCTGCATAAGCCAGGAGACGAGGGTTGTTGTTGTACCGATCATAGGAGAGGACAACCAGCTGCACGAATAGCTGTAGCAACCAGTTCACGTTGAGAAAGACAAGACTTTCATCAGTAGGATCTTGCCAGTCGCTGCAAATCACAACACCAATGTGGTGATAGTAAGACAAAGCAGCACGGAGCTCCTCGTCTGACATAGACCCATTTGACATGAACTTTGCCAGCTCCTTGAACTCTGCAAAGGTTGCATGCATGCGTAGATCCGGCGACGTTTGGCTTGGCCTTGGTGTTTGCAGCTGCTTTGCTGTAGCTGCTACTTGAAGCATGGTAATTGCTTTCTCCAGCTTCATCTGGTTGAGGGGAATCATGTCAGGCTCAAGCAGGCGGATGTCTTCAGTCAAGTTCTTGAGGAATTCGATCATCCCCGGATCTGTGGGTCGTTTGTTGCTTACAAAGTATGGTCCAATCAGTTCAAGGTGAGCGGAATTCAAACGCGTTTGAATGCCTTCGACAACCTCATTATTTCCTTCTTTTTCTCCTCGACATCGTCGACCAAATCCATGTGGGTTGCAACGAGGAACACCTTTGGCTTTGTCTTCCGTAGATCCGTGCCAGTTCTTGACTGCTGTGCGGTGTTCACGCTTGTGGTTTTTGCTGCCTCCGGGTTTGGGTTGGTGCTGGCTGGACTCTGCTGCATGCGCAAAGACACAGTGGATAGCCACATCAGCAGGAAATCTTCATGAGTCATTCCGGGAAACAATGGCTCAATGGAGACAGTCTTTCCTTTGTCATAGCGGAAAACTTCAGTGTCCACTTTGTCGTGCAGGTCTTTGCTGGCATCGAACGTGATCACGAACATTGCACGCTCTGAAGCAAGGCAGATGCTCTGTTGCGTTGCCATTGCTAGCTGACCACCACAGTCCCAAAACTCAACACTGGTTCGTTCGGTTTGATCCTCTTCGGTCCGTATTTGTTGCAGTTCTTTCATGATATCGTCATTAATGCCATCAAGAATGCCTGGTGACCATGGCAACTTGTTAGTTCTCTCTTCCTGATTGTGGGACATGTCCATGTGAGAGTCACCATCATGAGTATGACTGCTGCCATTGCTGCTCTTGATAGCTGAGATACTGATGTCTTCCTGTGTGGCAAGTTGCTGCTGCCGCTGCTGCCGCTGCTGCTGAATAGCTGCAGTCATGAGCTGTGCAGAAAATTCGTTTACTTGGATGCAACTGAACACGGGTGGCAGTGCGACATCTTCTCGACTGTCGTTGGCTGGCAGAGTAGCAAGGGGTTCGCCTGACGTTTACGCCTTCTGTGCTGTCTTTATTCTGTTCGAACTCGTCGCCAAGAATAACTCCAATCAGAGTGGACTTTCCAGTACCGAACTTGCCGCAGAAGAAGATTCTCAGTCGACGGAGTTTAACATTGCATGTTGGAATGATGTCATCCAGTTCAGCTGTGCATAGTCACACACACAAACACAATATGAACAGTTAGAATGGTTACATATAGATATGCAAGCCCATTCGACTGTATCTATTCTAAGGTGCATTGGGTTGGGCCAAGAGGACACCTGAACCCCAGAGGCCTCCCTGGTGCTACATAGCCCCCAGACATGCCAACCTGGAGGCTTGAATTCCCTGGACAATGACGCTGAATTCCCTTGATTTGGTCCGTTTCCCTCGACACCAATTTTTTTAGCGCATCCATCATTAGCAAGTGTATTTTTCATGACTGCTGCTCAATCAAAAGGGATGTCATTGCATTGAGCTGTAACTGCACAAGTAAACTTTCTGTTGACTACCGTTATACCGACGATCCGTCGCAGTTCCACATGGGGTTTGTTGTCTACTACGTGCTACATGCTGTGTGCACTTACAACGGATCTACAAGTTCGAGGAAACACTGAAAAAGCGTCATAAAAAGGAGAATTTCGATTTCAAAAGTTCCATCTCAGTCCCTGGAATTTCCTGGACTGTCCCGGGACAAACACCCTATTCCCAGGACTGTCCCGGGAAACCCTGGACGGTTGGCATGTATGAGGGCTAGGGAGGCCTCTGGGGTTCAGGTGTCCTGTTGGTCTACCATATATAGGTATGTGCATGCGTTTGCTACTATATACATGTATGTCAGGTGCCTGCATCTCTGCAAGACAAGATGGATTCCAGAGCCTCACTGGCATTTGGCCGACCTCATGGACGTGTAGTATCCATCACTCGCCTCTTTTTAGCTGGCAAAGACGCCGGGTTGTATTATTATTATTATTATTATTATTTAAAGAGTCGGCGTGGAGAAAGCAATTTTATTAGTGCAATTAAGAGTATAATAGATGCAGACATGGCCAGACAACAACGAGTTCATGGAATTTTTTTTAAAGGATTTTATGTTATTCAAAATCGATTTTCGTGTTCCGCTCATCAGTGAATAGTATCGGAACTGAGGGTACTGTGAACTCAGTTATACATGTTAGCACTATGTTTGACACCTATTATGTAATGCTGTAGCACTTCCTTTTTTTGTCACACTTTTAATTATGCTTTTATAAAATGTTCTTTTTGTACACCGTACCCTCAGTTCCGATACTATTCACTGATGAGCGGAACACGAAAATCGATTTTGAATAACATAAGATCCTTAAAAATTCCATGAACTCGTTGTTGTCTGGCCATGTCTGCATCTATTATACTCTTAATTGCACTAATTATTATTATTATTATTTATTTAATTAAACAAACAGCGAGGAGAAAATAATTTGATAACCGCAATCAATAAAATTAGCTGAACCGACATTTGTGTACTTTATTCATGTAATGTAAAAACGGTGGAGACGATGTGCAATTAATCGATGAAAATATGAAGAAATGGTGTAGAGAAAAATATGGATTCAAACAAGTTTTCGTACAACACTCATCAGGAATCATCTAAGTTAGAGAAATAACACTAAGAACAACAGCAGTGAAATTTACAATGGTGAAAACAATCAAAGCGAGAGCAATCATGAATGCGTGTGCTAACAATAAAATTGCAAATGGAAAAATGAACAAACAAGAGAAAGAAAGAAGGAAGGACAAAGTGATAACACATAACAGCAGTACATTTCACCTAGAACATTAATGGCCAAGCTTAGTCGCACCAAACACGACACGTTACTTGAACAATTTCAACCCAAATATACTATATTTCTGTACACACAAATTAGGCTTATACAGACGCTGATAGATAGCTTCCAACACTTTTAACTGTAGTCCATAACCATGACGACCACGGCACAATACAGTGAACGAAGAGTCGGAATACGAATTGCAACAATCAGAACTAGCTAGCAGATGATTGTACACTGAAGACTTGCTACCACGAAACCTACGCACAACACTAACACTCTCACCATCACTCCCATCACTGCTCTCCGACTCACTGCTCCCTCCGCCGTCCGTTCCATGATGTGTGGCACGAAGTTCTCCCAATCCTTTCCAATTTCAATCACTTTCTTTCACCTCTGATAGTTTCCAGAAACTGACCGTGGTTGGTCCCCTGGGGGAGGGAAAAAGACCCAAGTGCCATCAGTATGTGTGGCCGTGTTGTGAGCTGCCTTCGGAGTGAAAAACTTGTCAGCGCCTTCTAGGTTCAGCCTGGTCCCATAGCTCAGTGGTTAGAGCATTGCTCATGACAAGCAGGCTCCCAGGTTCGAGTCCTGGTGGGTCTGGCGTTTTTTCTCTTTTCAGGCAGTTCACTTCCCCGACTGATCCTTTGAATTTGAAGTTCTCCCAATCCTTTCCAATTATTATTATTATTATTATTATTATTTAAATAGGCGTCGAGGCAACAATAGTTTTAGAATTGCGATCAACAGAACGAGCTGAACCGACATTTCACAAAGGCTTTTATTGTATTCAAAAAACGAGTGGATACGAAGGCAGTGAAGAACATGGAAGAAAGAAAAAATGTAGGGCTCAAACGGTCACGGTTTTACCCCTGACAGTTAACTGCTAAGCTAACGGTCGGTTAACCGGTTATAACCTATAAGCCACGGCAATCCTGCGGACTCTTTTTTAACCGTATATTTGACTATACTCATTCAAAAAATGTACCCTGTTCAGTACAACGCACACTTGTACATTCTCTTGCATGCTCATTCATACATACTCTCACACCAAGAGACCAGATATGACCGAGTTGACAGCCCAGAAATTGCGTACGGGTGCGACAGCCCACGAAAGTGCACACTTTGCAACGACCTGATACTTGAAAAATTGACTGAAAAGTTACTGCGTAACCGTTATCTTTATCGGTTAACCGTTAATTCTTCGTAACCGGTCTGCAACCGGTTAATCGGACTAATCGTTTGAGCCCTAAAAAAATGTGATATGGAGAAAATGATGAACAAAAAATCGTACTTCGAACTAGTTTTAGCACAACACTCCTCAGGAAGCTACGTTGTACTAATGAAAAACAATCCAGAAAGATACTAATAAAGAGAAATGGAGTGAGAAGAAACAACACCTATGAAAATAATAATCCTAGCACTAAGGTAATAACAGGAAAAACTGCGAAAGCACTTAACGAACTTGTAAAGACTCCTAGTATACTGTGACACAAGATATGACACCATGGCCAACCAGGGCCAAACAAACAGAACAAGCTGCTACTAGAACAATTTCAAACGAATAATGCTGTTTGAAATTGTTCTAGTAGCAGCTTGTTCTGTCTGTTTGGCCCTGGTTGGCCATGGTGTCATATCTTGTGTCACAGTATACAGTAGGTATCGGTTATAGCGTGGGTGTTTGAAAAACGACATTTGATTCTTATTGCCGATATTTCTTATTATTATTATTATTATTATTATTTGTGCTCCCGCGTCAATGGGCTCGCCCAAATTCGCTTGCACCGAACCATGCGAAAAAAGGCCACCAGCAGGCAGGCAGGCAAAGAAAAATAGAAAATGGTGTCACATAAACTAATACAAACAAGAATATCATTATTGATGACATTAATATACTGAATGAATGGCAAAGGCCATGTGAATACGGATAATACGGATAATCAGAGTACCAACAACAAAGAATGTAGCTCAAACCATTGCAGTGCCAACTTCCTTCACCAGTACTCTGCCTTGTACGCATCTGTAACTGCGTTGCACAGATATGTCCATTCACGGCGATCCAGTGCTCGCTGAGCCATCAGCTGCAAGTCCCTTGGAGTCCTCAGACGGCAGCCGACTCGCTCCGCGTCTTGATTCAGCAGGACTGGTAGCGTGATCCGCGGCCGCCCACGGTATCCCGGCACGGAGCAGCCAAAGAATCCACTCATGGCCTCCCTAGCCGGTGTGTGCTCATCTGATCGCAGGATGTGGCCAAACAACCGCCATCTTGCATTCACCAGAATGTTGCCAAGTGGAGCAGCACTGCAGCGCTCGTAAACCAAATCGTTTGAAAGTCGGTTGGGCCACCTGATACCCAAGATATGCCGAAGTTGCCGCCGATGATACGATTCCAGCGCTTCAATTGTCTGTCGAGTGATGCCCCATGTGGAGCAGTTGTAAAGCAAGACAGGTAACACGAAGCAGTTATACAGCCGGACGCGCACCTCCAGACTCACTTGGTCTCTTCTCTTCCATAACTGGCAGAGGGACTTAAACGCTATCGCCGCAAGCTGCTTTCTGCGGGTGACATCCTCTGCATCACCAAGGAGAGAGCCGAGTTTCTTGACCATACGCCATGGCTCATCAGCACGATCGGCCTCTCGCTGGATGGCTGTAAATTCTGTCTTGGTCTGGTTGACGGTAAGGGACCATGTACCCAAGATGGTGGCAACTTGTGGCTCTAACATCCGAAGCCAATCACTAGAGATACTGATGAAGTCCACATCATCGGCGTACTCCACATCGTACGGAAGATGCCGGGCCACAGGTGCAGCCATTCGCTGTCGCACATCCTGCAGGGCAGCTTCCAGCTAGATCACGAATAGAATTGGCGACAAGGAGTCGCCTTGCGGGGTACCAATGTTAGTGGAGAAAGAGCTTGATGTTTCCGTGCCCAGTCTGACTGCCAAATTCGTATCTGAGATCAGGTAACGGATCAAGCGTACCTCGTCTTCTTCCAAGAATCGCTGAACCACGTCCATCAACTGTCCTCGCCTGATCGTGTCAAAGGCACGTGACATGTCGATGCCCAGTATGCTGAATGACCAGTGGTACCGCTGGGTCGTAGCTGCTAACCACCGATGGCACCAGACCACATCAGCTGTTGACCTTCCTGCACGAAAACCACTTTGGTTCAGTGATAGGAAATCGTTTGCGGCTGGCGAGATGCGCTTGAGGACTACCAGCGACATGACTTTGCGTAGAGTTGTCAGGAGGATGATCGGTCGCAGACTGGTTAAAGCACCCACCGGCTTTCCGGGCTTCTGGAGAGGTATTAGTGTGCCATGACCGATGAATGGCTCTACCCGGTGTCGCTGAAATAGGCTGTTGATGCATCGGCTTATGACGGGAGCAGTGGCATCGGCTGAGTACTTCAACAGCTCACCCGGGATGTTGTCGGGTCCTGCAGCTCTACCGTTGTTGAGTCTTGCTAGTGCTGTTTTCACTTCCTCCGTTGAAACGGGATGCTGCAGCGGTCGAGGTTCCCCAGTGAAGGATCCAAATTGCTGAATTGCAGAGTCACTGAGCTGCGATGAGAAATGATTCTTAATCTCCAAGCTTGCTTGCTTATCATTACATATGATCTTGCCCTGGCTGTCCTTAACGACGACTTTCTGCGATGGCTTTCGCCGGAGCAAGTGTACAGCTTGGAACATCTGGGCTCCATCCTTGAGCCTCTCTATCTCCTCTGCTCGCGATATTAGTTCATTTTCTCTGTTTGTGATGGATCTGTTCCTGATATCATGCAGGATTCGATTCCGGTCAGTCCTCAACATTTCTCGCTCGATTGGGTCATCACTGCCCTGAATACGGAGTCGGACATCTCTCTGCATGCAGGAAAGTCTCTCGATCTCTGGGTCATGGTGACGATGACTGGTCTTGGCTGTCACACCCACAATCTCTTTGCCCGCGTGGAAGATCTCTGCAGCTATTGCATCCCATCCGGCGTTGGGCTGATCTTCTGACACCCTCTGAATTCTGTCTGAGATGGCAAATGTTAGCTGATTCTGCAGTTGTGGATTCCCGGGTAAACGATGCACTGCTAGGCGATCCACCTTCTTCTGGCTGCTCCGCGCCGCCCGACCCCATATGCCGAATACTCGAGGTAAAAGCGTGCGAGCCACCACAATCCTATGATCTGATGTGACTTCCGTTCCATTGTAACTTCTGGCGTTGGTGAATAGTCTCTTTTGCGATTGACGGCACAGAATATAATCAATTTGGTTGTAAATGTTGACAATCTTGCCACTGGCTCTGTCAAGTCGCTGTCCTGTCCATGTGGTCCTGTGCCTTGCAGAGTGGCAGAACGCTGTGTTTGATAAGAATAATCTGTTAATTTCACAGAACTGCACTAGCGTCTCTCCGCTGACGTTTCTGATTCCACGCCCATGGCTGCCAATACATGATTCGTCCTGCTGCTTCGTTCCAGCTTTCGCGTTGAAGTCTCCAATAACAAAGAAGAGGGAACTCGAGTCCACGTCATGTATAGCTCTGGTCAAGGTATCGTAGAATTCATCCAATTCAAAGTTGTTGTCTCTGCAGCGAGCTGACGTCGGGGCATACACATTCAGGATACTCAATGTCGATTTTTTTCCCAATTGTAACGAAATTCCAGCGACTCGGTCAGAAACGCTCCAAACTCTCTCGACTCTCGGCTCCAAGCTGCTTCTTACTGCAAATGCCAGACCATAATGACGACAGGTTGGCGACAGCGTGTAAAGACCATAGCCACCACAATACTCTTGCCTCGTTTCACAAATTTTAGTTTCCTGCACGGCACAAACATCAATTTTGTACTTGGCCAAATCACGACAGAGCGCTTCACGTTTGACTTTCGACGATAGACCACGTACATTGAACGTCGCTAAACTAAATTGGCTTCCTTCCTGTCTGAAGAAGCCCCCATCCACTAGGTTCGATAGAGACATATCCCAAGAGAGGGAGAGAAGGAGTCACCCTCCTCAGCCGGTTGTGCACTTACTCAGATTAATCACATCATAAATACATATACTTCTCACACTACAATCCTCCCTCCACAAACCGTTTTCAAGCGTCTTTCCACACCAATGAACTCGCCGTCCCACCCGCGGTTAACAAGGTGGCTGCTATTTTCTTTTTGTGAATCACTGTCTATGGTAGGCTGCTTCTTTGAGCCCGCTTGTACATTTTCCACAATTCTGCCACGCATTGTTACTACCTCAATCGCATGTCACGTAGTTCCTCACTCCCGAGGCCAGTCTTATTTAAAATTTAATAGTAGCTGTGTAGAATTTTCTGTGCTCATTCCTACCAAGTACTTGAAGTAGTTCTTTGGAAAGGACAAGAAAAATATCTGCTAAGTAGTTCTTTGTGAAGAGACACAATATCTCCCGCAGTTGGATAATTATCTGTACGTTTAGCCAAGGATTAACTCCATTTGATGCCAGTTGAGACCGGAGGTAAGACGTACATGTAATTCCAGCTTGTTTTAATGTTTTAGGTACATGCATGTACTGTACATGTATGTAATAACATAAAATGTGTGATTAAATTGAGGCACTTGTAGTTGTAGTTGTTCAGATTTGTAGAAGAAATTCAAGTTTGTTGAACAGTACTTGTAGTTTACGTGACAACATCAACAACAAACAAGTCAGTTCCCAGCGGTACTAGTGGGGGTAACCAACGTGTAGCCGACGTGGTGAAGGCCTACCCATGGCCGCGTCGGGACATCACCAACCTCGCCTTCAGAGAGCACCTTCTCACGACAGTGTCATGGTGGGGACAGTTAACTGTTGTCAGCTGACGAGCTGAGAGAGGGACGCCATGGGCAGAAGTTGGAAGGAAAAAAAGAGCTAAGAAAAACAATTCAGCTACTAAGTACTATTATTATGACTATCACTAGTATCAGGACGACATCCAGGAGCGATCAAAGAATACACTACTACAGATCTGCTGACGTTGGGAGAAGTCTATAAAAAACTCCCCTAGCATAATGAGGGTCAGAACCTGGTTCAACACCCATAATTATGGTTCAGATGGTCCCAACGGACCTGGGCTCTACCAACCGTTGTAGCAAGGTCACTGTTTCCGAATTTCCGCACACGGTGTCCTCCACCTTGTTTCATGCTGTCAAACGAACAACATGTGTGTATAACAAGGTCTATCCAGTAATAGCCTGGCAGGCTGCTGTACTGGCCTGAGTCAGTGACTTGAGGCTTGCCATCAGGCCGGGTTCTACTTCTAGCCAGGCAGTCGCAAAAGCCCTGGGTTTCACGATTCCCTGATTCTAGGTAAAAGAGGGGAGCTGGAGGGGGAGCAGCCCCCCCCCCCCCCTACTCTGATTGAGTGCCCCCTAGCCTAGGCCCTCGTACTCGTACTTTTGTTGATTTAATACGACGAGTTGTGCTGTTGAACCGTGTCTCTGCTGGGATGACAGCTACCATGGCTACACCATAGCTACTACACCGCCTACACCATAGCTCAGTGGTTAGACTAGCCTCGCTCGGCTGGCCTCAACTAACTAATTACTTCAAGCGAAGGTCCCTGGCTCGCCCCCGTAGACTCTAAGCATGTTGCTGGCTATTGTTGTACTTGTAGAGCCCTGCTTGTAAGACACTCATCAACACCAACTCCTTGCCAAAAATATGGTCGAGTAGAATGATGTTGAGGAGGAGGGAGTGGGCACCGGAGTGGGCACAGCCTCAGAGCTTAGTCTTAGGTGAGCACCAGCGGCAGCAAGGCGACCGACACATGGACCTGCTTGATCCCATGATGACCAACCAACCAACCATATCCGAGCTGAGTAGATCTACGCCAGCCTGTGGTAGGTCTATCTTGTCTCTTGCCATCGACGCGTCTTTATGATCTCGTACAACCGAGAGTACATAAAAAGCTCAGTACTAGTCAAGTACGTCAAGACTGAGTCAAGTCACGCCTCACGGGCATGCACGCTTTTTGTGTACATGTGTGCTGCATGCCGCACAATGGATGTACGCTACCGCGCTGGTGATCTGGTGATGACATACAAGTGTACAGGCTAGGCTGGCCAAGCCCGGGCGAAGCTCGATTTTGACGTGCACACAGGAAGCCAAACTACACCGAGTCGAAGAGAAACCTGTGTGCAGTACACGTAGCAAGCTAGCTTTCAAGACGTTTTGTTGGAGAACGTGCCGCGAGTCGTTACTCATTGTAACTAGTTGTTCAACTTACTTCTACCAGTGGAGGAGAACTCAGTGCGGCGCTTGACGAGTGGCTGTCAGTCATCGAGAAATTCCTGTTGAAGATTAGAAAGAGCGTGTCGAATCACTGCTACCAAATATTTGTTTTATGTTCTCCATTGACATTGGCAGTGAGGCAGCTGAGTACTGAGACTTCTACTGCTGCTGCTGGATAGGATTCATCTCTTGGCTTCAGGCTGCTGCTCATGGTTGATGTGGTGAGGACCTACCTACTCCTGCTTGCTTGTTTAGTAGTGTATTCTAAGAAGGTATACTTGATATAAACCCAAAAAATAATTCGTGACAGTTTTTTACCATGCAGTGCGGTGTCGAGGTTCAAAAGTCGATAGCTGCGATGCGTGTTTGTATTCATAATGCCATTCGCAGGGATCTTGTGTAGCACCCGAACTCGTTTTGGTCTGTCAATTTCGTCCCCTTTATGCAGTCTTCGCTTTGTTTGTGACGAGTGCTATGGATCCACAGAGGTTACTGCAGCTTTGCCCTTTGAATCGAATTGTTTGCTGTTGCTGTGGCTGCATGACTGTCTTATCTGATCCGCGGATCCGGTGGATCGTGCTTTTTGCCTATTCTTGTCCCATATTTGCACGACGGGCAGAGAGTTCGCGGCCGTTTACGCCGCCCCGGCCCCACGCGCGATCGTGTTGGCGTCCTAAATTGCAAAAATATGGAATACACCTTCCTTACACGTAGTACAGACTAAACGTAGTACAATCGAATCATCATAGCATGTACATGGTATGTACCGGTACTCTACAACCGAATTTCTAGTACTAATGTTAGTAGTAGTGGACCCTCTATTCTTCCTCAGTTCCTGTACAATATGCTGTCACTGTACAGTGTCGCTCTAAAACTTGCCAGTGAATGATGACTTTGTTTTGTCAATGCAATGACCATGTCATCATGATGAATGAGACTTGCAGCTTATTTTTTGGAAGTAATCGTATTGAAAGACCTACTATATAATAATAATATAGTACTCAATCTGCGGACAGCATGCTGTTTCGTTCTTTTTGAACTCATCAGCGCAGCACAGAGAAAATGAGGCCGAACCTGATAGCAATGGAAATAAAAATTTCCAATCAGGCCCGAACGTACCTTGCCAGAGTGCTCAAACTGATAATAATAATATAGTATATGTATACTGGTCTTCGCATGCAGTATGCAGTTTTTTTACTGCCAGTTTATATATTTTCCGTGTAATTGGCTGGCACTTGACAGCTTTTCTGAAAATCAAGGACTCGCAGTTGAGAATGCAGAAGCCGTTGCTTGTATATCAGTCTAAAGATATTCTGGCGATGCCACTCTTTGAGTCGTATGGGCTGTATGGAGCGTTGATACATCACGTTCACATTGGTCATGTACACACACGCTGTGACACAGATCCACAACAGTTGTTAGTCCTGTATTATATAAAGTCTACAAATTTTCGGCGCATTTAAGCTTTCAGTCTCCCATGCCCAGGACTAAAACACATTTCTGCCACATTTAAATTTCAGCTTACGCTACTGCTGCCTAACAGGAACGAACACTGTCACAGTGAACCTTGCAAAACAAAATTTCGGCCGCAACAAATTTTGGGCCGAAAATAGGTTCTACTTTACGTGAAACCTAGAGAAACCACTCAGAGAACAGGTGTCTGGGTTAGAGTCGACGTCTTCGCGTGTTTTGGGTCCAGCTTTCTACGCAGAGATGAGCTTCTCTACGTTGTGACACACACACACACACACACACACACACACACACACACACACACACACAGAAAATGCGTACGGATCTGCTTCGTATCATTCAAATCAGTGAGAAAACTGCCGAATTTTGAACAGGAAATTCCCAATACCCAACACGTTCCAAGTGATTTTTCGTGTGAACGTAGAGCAGAACAAGTTTCCTTTACGTTACGGGATTCTCGTTCCCGGGATTTTTCAAGTCGTGTTCCCGTAACATAGAGCAGAACATAACAGCAGAACATCACTACTGTCTCACGTGCCCACATTGTAGTACAATTTGCGTTTGGCAGTATCTGGTATGTACTGTAAATATACAAAATTTCGGCGCTGCAAAATTTCGGCACTTCACGATTTTTGACATTTCGGCGGCGATTTATTTTCGGCGTGGGGTAGAGGGCATGGTATTGCGACGAATGCTGTGAAAAATTTCATCGGCGTTTTAATTTAGGCGTTTTGGGTCGGTGCCGAATATAGCCGAAATTAAATAGCTGCCGAAAATTTGTATATTTACAGTACACTGTGTTTGTGCCGGTGTAAAAGTGCTGCGCAGCTTTTCGGCATGGTGAGCATGCATGGGCAGTGGGTGCTCGCTAGTGATTGCACTGTTAACTCACTCCCCCCCCCCCCCCTTTACTCTGATAGCGCATCCCGTACTCATTTTTCATCAATTTTGTATTTTTCAGCTCACACAACAAAAAATGCGGCCACAAGTCGATCAATATATATTCTGGGTGCGCACTGCACCTGCTTGTTGCATTGTGTGTAGGGCTCAAACGGTCACGGTTTTACCCCTAACGGTTAACTGCTAAGTTAACGGTCGGTTTAACGGTTATTACCTATAAGCCACGGCAATCCTGCGGACTCTTTTTTTAACCGTATATTTGACTATACTCATTCAAAAAATGTACCCTATTCAGTACAACGCACACATGTACATTCTCTTGCATGCTCATTCATACATACTCTCACACCAAGAGACCAGATATGACCGAGTTGACAGCGTACGCGTGCGATAGCCTGCGAAAGTGCATACTTTGCAACGGCCTGATACTTGAAAAATTGACTGAAAAGTTACTGCGTAACCGTTATCTTTATCGGTTAAAGGGGAAGTTAAGGCAAAAATTAAAATTTCACCAGTTGTAGTCTTCTGGGTGCTGAGTCGAATGGTCGTGGTCCGAGGAAGCTGAGACGCTCCCTTCCTACTTGAATCCCAATCGAACTCGCGCACTTCCACCGAAACTGGGTGACTGCGCCCTACTAGATGGGGATTTGTATGCAAAATGTCACTAAAAGCGCCATTTCGTTCTTATAAAAGCACGGATGACCGCGATTGGCCCATATGTTGTAGTCTTTTGGACGCTGAGTCGACTGGTCTTGGTCCGAAAAGGCTGCGATGCAGCGTTCCTCCTTTATTCCCAATCGAACATGGTTGAACAAGCGGTCACGTGCTCCTGCGTACGCCAGTCACCTGGTCACCGAGCCTGCAGGGTACAACTTACTAGCCTGTTTGACCTTTTTTGGGCGCAGTCCTATCACTCGAGTTGAACCTTGGTGTGAAAGTTGTCGCCTGCTGGCGTGGTGACCAGGTGATTTGGCCACCCAGGAGCACGTGACCGCTTCTTCAACCATGTTTGATTGGGAATAAAGGAGGAACGCTGCATCGTAACCTTTTCGGACCAAAACCAGTCGACTCAGCGTCCAAAAGACTACAACATATGGGCCAATCGTGGTCATCCGTGCTTTTATAAGAACGAAATGGCGCTTTTAGTGATATTTTGCATACAAATCCCCATCTAGTAGGGCGCAGTCACCCAGTTTGGGTGGAAGTGCGCGAGTTCGATTGGGATTCAAGTAGGAAGGGAGCGTCTCAGCTTTCTCGGACCAAGACCATTCGACTCAGCACCCCGAAGAAATTGAAGTTTTAATTTTTGCCTTAACTTCCCCTTTAACCGTTAATTCTTCGTAACCGGTCTGCAACCGGTTAATCGGACTAACCGTTTGAGCCCTAATTGTGTGTGTGGCAAGGCAATAGAAAAAGTGGTTTGTTTCCCCTGCCCCACCCGCTCCCCTACAAGTATTATTTTTCCTGGCTAGAACTCCTCCTCCCCCCCCCCCCCCCCACACACACGCGTGCGTGTGCTGCTGTTGTTTGACATGGCTGCTTCTGTTTTCTTCTTCTTTCTCGGTGTGGTGTTCAGGTTTGCTGTGCTAGAGGCAGCCACTAGCCATACTGGTATGTGAGAGGCAACCATGTAATGGCTGACGCTTTGGTCTTCTACAATCCGCCCATGGCGGTGCGGAAGCGCGACCCTTCCGAATCGCCGTCGAAGCATGTGCAACTGTGCGTGTGGAAGTCGAATGGCTCAAGTAGCTCAGGCCACTCGCGTCGCTCGCTGTCACCCTGCTCTCTGAGTGATACGCATCGCTCCAAGTCCTTGGACACGCTTGAGGATGAAGCTGGCGTGGCACCGGAGAAGTCCAGCAATCGGCGCAAGGTAACGATTGTCCTTCGTGCGCAAGCCGTTGGTCCGGTTTGAGCTTTGCAAAGGAGTATTCAAACTAGATGCGAAAGGCTGCATTGAATTCCGTACTTTGCTGAACTAATTATTGTATCATCATGGCCTCTATCCGCAGGCCACCGTGGGGCCAGAACAACAGACAGCAAAAAATGGCACTACATTGTAGTGATTTCTATTACTATCAGCTAATAACATAGACGGCATCTCCACACTCGTCCGAGACAACATATCCAACCGGGACAACTGTTGTCGACAACGCACATGGCCACCGGAAACAGCCTTCTAAAACAACAGCATCCAACCCACCTGCGTGTTCCATGTGTCCCAACATTACAATCTCCTTCACTAAAACAACAGTGGGGGGCTACTTTTGGATTTCTTCTCCCCGTCTGAAGCAAGGAATTATTGCACCATGATTGCCTATCAGTGCGTACACGTCTGCTAGTTTGCCGTTTGTTGACGGTGTCTTTTCAATTCGTTTGTGTGTCTTGCGTGTTTTGTGTTTGGTTTGCACAGTCTCTCACACCATCGCCTTCCCTGGCCAGGAAGCGGCGGAAACTGTCGTTTGATTCCAACTTGTTCAACCTGGTGCAAACGAGTCCAGAGCTGCTCGCTGTACGTAGTGCGCGCGCGCGCGCGTGTGTGTGTGTGTGTGTGCGCGCGCACGTGCATGTGTGTCGGAACGAAGTCTCCTTTAAATTCTGTTGTGGGTATTCACAGCCGTAGTAGGTGAGCGCATGCGCTCTTCGAGCTCAGTCGAACGGTCATTTTTTTCTCTCCACCTTCCGCAAAACACTGCTCAGCTTTAAATATCTGCTGTAGTAGTAGTTTAAACAAACGGCGAGGAGACAATAATTTTATTGATTGCGGTTATGTAGTAGTAGTATTTATTATTTTACTTGGGTATACCCAGCAGGCCTATGGCCTTCTTACAGCAGGGTGCCCAAGGAGCTGTAACTACTGCTTGTGTTCTTCTTGCTGTGACTACCGTTTCCGGTGCTGCTTTTGTTTCCTCATTGCAAGCTCTTTTTCTTGTTTTTTTGTTCTTGTTGTTCAGGCGGAGATCACCCTGATCGACTTGCCACTCTTCCAAGATATTCCCAGAGCTGTGAGTACTGGCGGACGGTCTGCTTCTGTATCTTCAATAAATCAGGCATATTTTCCTAGATGTACCTACGCCCAGCGCCAAGAGTCCATAGTCCCCCAGAGTGCGCGACTTCACTGATCAGATCTGGGACGGCGAAATCCGTGTTGCACGTCATAGTGTGACATCATGAGTAGGGGAAGTGTGCTCCGCGTCGACGGAATGACACAAGTCCGCCCCAAATAATGACTTGCATCACGGATTACGCCGTCCCACAACCCCATCCCAGTTGCGCACTCTAGGGGATTATGGACTCTTGACAGCGCTCATGAGGTCGTTGAATTGGGCGTGAGAGCTTATTGTACAGCTACATGATTGTATTTTGCAGTACTAGTATATCGCCATGTAGTCAAGTCTCTTCTGTTTGTGTTAATATTGATCTCTTCTTCTTTTAATATTCATCAGTCGCTCTCCCCGTTGTGGCCTTGTGCACTTTTCCTCTTTGCAGGAGTTACTAGAAGGCCGGTGGACGTCGAAGCAGAAAACCCATGTTTCCCCAAACATTGTTGCCTTCACACAGCAGTTCAACCAGGTGAGAGTGCAGATCAACAACGTGTGGGCTTTATCGGGGCAAATAATATTTGCCACAGCATTTGTTCACTTCCCCGACTGATCATTTGAATTTGAAGTTCTCCCAATCCTTTCCAAATTTAATCACAGTATTTGTATTTGTATTTATGGATTCTCCACAGGCCTTAGCCTAAATCGAGGGAGTCTCCGTTACAGTATAATGGTGTAGCCCCCTGCTTGGTTCCAAACCTGTGGCTGCATTCTGCAACATTGCAATATTATGGCGCTGCTCACACTGCGGTGTGCATGGTGCCAACATTGCACACTATAGGCAAAGCTGTGTTCACAGCACCTACTGACTATGAATGGAATGGAATAGACCATTTGACAAAATAAAGTAGGGGGGCGTAAGGGGGCAAGGCATGGTCTATAGGGGGGCCCCATCGTGCATGAGATCGCGCGTGGACCGTGCACACTGCACAGTGCAGCGTGCAAGTACAGTGTGTACGTGGTGTACTGCACGGAGATTTCGTGTGCTTGTTGGTGCCGGTGGCCGTGGGTACGGTGTTTCTTGTTTTTGTTTTGAAATGATTCGGTTGTAGTTCAGTCGGTAGTTATCCTTCGCCTCACGATGCCATCGCACGACCACTGCTCTGTGTTTGGCTGCTCGAATCGCCGATCAGATCAACGAGATCTGTCTTTTCATAAGTATCCCAAAGATCCCGACCTAAGGGCGAGATGGGTGCAGGTATGTAAGCGCGAAGAGGGAGCGCATTTCACGATCTCATCCAGCACTGTTGTTTGCAGTGAACATTTCAGGGAAAAAGACTTCCATCCAGATCTACCCGGGCTGCCTGCATTAGCTTCTGGGAAGCCGCATCGTCGTTTGAAGCAGGAAAGCATCCCCAGTGTTTTCTCTTTTCGGCGACCACCAGCCGAGAGACCCTCTCCTGCGGATCGTCGAAGTGCTGCACTTGTTCGTCATTCTTTACTAGAGAGGCTCGATGTCGAGCCAAAAGCCAAGAAGCCGCGGCGAGGAGAAAGTGAGAGTGAGTTTGAGTATCGTGTCGGAGGCTGCCGAAACTGAAATCCAAAATCTAAGCACCAGTAACACAGCAAACACATGAGAGCAGAGCCCACCATCTCCACCAGCAACACAGCCCTCACACACACAGCAAAATCCAGCACAGCACTATCATTTTTGGCGTCATCTGTGAACACAAGTCGCAAGCTGTACTTGGTAGACTTTTTCTGGGTTGCCCAGCACTTGGCTTCGATAAAAATCTCGGCCTCCACACAGCACACACTAACATCGTGATTGTATCCACCAAAATACAGCTCGTGTCCCCGATCTAGAGGCTTCCTGATGATGAGTACATGGCTCTCACTGGTGCGAACTTGCTTTCCAGTAAGCAGCAAATGCGACAAGATCGTGGATGCTGTTACACGAGGAAGTTTCGATCTGTCTTGGGTCCAGCCAGAGTCAGGAAATACTGGTGCTGGAGTGCGCGTGGTGACGGGAGCTGCATCACGGGTCGACCGCTTGCTTCTTGGTGCTTCGGGATTGGATTTGTAGAATAACGCCCTGGATGTAGAACAAATGTCACGCGCAGTTTGTGAGTGAGTGTAGGTAAAAAAAATCAGTCGACGAAGCCCCGTATGAACGACCTCGTAAGTAGCTCCGCTTTCCGTCCTGTCAACAAACCACCCTGCTTTCGTAGATAATCTCTCAGCTGCTTTATAGTCCAAGAAGGCTGAGGAACCTCTTCTACCAGCTCTCCGACACTACTCGTCCCGACTCTGCCGTCCTCACCCTCCATGACCGTGTGACTCGACTGTGCACCAGCTCTGTCTACTCGAAAAAAACAAAACCAGCATGCAAGAAAGTGTGTACTTTGTCTGCTTGACCCAGCGCTGCTGCAGCGCTGGGTCACCTGACGCCCCCCTACGCGTACGCTTGCCCCCTTTCGGCCCCCCTACTATTATTTGCGCAAATGGTCTATTCCATATGCAGGTAGTGTAGTCTTTATGACAAGTGGCCTTTCTGCGCAGGTGGCCTCTCTTCACGGGTGGCCTTTCTACACAGGTTTCAATGTGCTTCAAAGTGTCAAGGATGTGCATCTGGCAAACGAACACGTGAACACATGGTGGATGTACATGTTGTCACAGGTTACCGCTGGCTCAAGTATAATATAGGCTCTGGTGTATGGTGTGACCTGTCTAAACGCATGTTCTACAATGTGCTGCATTTCCTATTCTCTCGTTTTCACAGATATCCTTTTGGGTGATGAAGGAGATCCTCGATCACCCCATGCTCAAGCGGAGAGTAGAAGCCTTAGGCTATTTCATTCGCCTGGCAAAAGTGAGTGGAGCTGGAGAGGGGGGGGGGGGGGGGGGGGGAGGTGAAGAGAAGAAAGAGCACTGTAGATATCTGTTATTACGGCTATGTAATGTAGATAGACGCGCGCACACACACCGCACTGCACTGCACCGCAACACACCACATCGTACACATGCATATTCCAAATGATGCTCGGCCTAGCATGGGTGCGTATGGAGCAGTGATGTATGCTTCACGTCTGGTCTGAGGCATCGTAACATTTTACTCACTGTGTGTCCCCACTTGTCCCCACTTCCTGTGATATTGCAGAAACTCCTGGATCTCAATAACATCAACAGCCTGGTTGCCATCGTTTCAGCGTTACAAAGTGCACCGATCTTCCGACTGAAGCGTACTTGGGCGGTGAGTGGTAGGGCGGTGAGTGGTAGGGCGGTGAGTGGTAGGGCGGTGAGTGGTAGGGCGGTGAGTGGTAGGGCTGTCATTCTGCACTGCCATACATAGCAGTGCATGTGATTTTTTAAACTGAAACATCAGAAACTTGTAGACTACGTGACAAGTAGAACTGTTTGCTTGGTATTGATAAACAAAAGAATGTTATAACACCACCTGTGCGGCCTTATTGTCTTCTAGCATGCGTTCTGGGTGATACACTCGGCACATGTGTGTGAGCAATGCATGCCTTCACGTACCTTGGCTACCACCTTTTATGGAGTATGCTCTTCCACATTCTACCATGGTCTACAATCATCTTTCTTGCTCAGCTACCTTTAGCATCATGCATGGGATGTTGTTGTACTGACCTGTGCGCTTTGCCGGCATTGAATACAGCTGTTATTTACTGCGAGTGACGCGGGCCTCTACACACCTCACTGGTGGTGTGAGACTGGAACTGAGCTTGTATCACTGCTGTAGCGCAGTATCTACTTTCCTCGCCGTTTGTGCTTGTGTTGTCATGTACATGTAGTAATGCACACCCGCCATGACGTGCTTTGCACTTCTCTACGCGCGCTGTCACTATGTACCGCGCTTTGCTTGCTTGCCTCCTTCTTATACTGCTGTTCTTTCCATGTCCACTTCATTCCTGATGATGGTCATAAAGACCGAAACGTAACGATACCAATGGATTTGTGTGAAATGCAGTGCTCTCTTGAGTGTAGGCAGGTTGCCTGCAAACGATTTAAAAAAAAAAGAATGTTCCGTGCTAAATTTGAATCTAGACTTTTGTGTACTAGTACAACAGTGCTGCTCATTGACATCCTGTGTCTTAAGTCAGTTTTGGCTGGGCGCTGCTAGCACTGGACTATGCGGTCCTTGCACAGGGCTGTATGACCCTAGCACTGGGCTGTATGACCCTAGCACTGGGCTGTGCAGCCCTAGCACTGGGCTGTGCAGCCCTAGCACTGGGCTGTCTGACCCTAGCAATGGGTTGTATGACCCTAGCAATGGGCTGTACAGCCCTCGCGCTGCTAGCACTGGACTGTGCGCAGACACACACACAAACATATACGTGCACACACATGCCAAGGTGTCACTTCAAAGCCTCTTTCATAAGCGAACAAGGTTCTGGGTCAGCTACTTCGAAGTAGAAGGGAATGTCCTGCGTTAGGGATATCACTGCTATGTTTGAGAAGTGCAGGTCATGATGAAATTCTTCTTCTTTTTGTCTCTTTCTGGTAATGTTGTCTTTCTGTAGGATCTCGCGAGAAAGGAAAAGACAACGTACCAGCGTCTTCAAACGTTACTAAGTGAAGAAGACAACAGGTACACGCACAGCATTGTATGCATGGCTTCTGTTCTCACGGTTGAAGTCGTGATGATTCATGCTGGTGTGCTGCTTCTTATTCTGATGTGTGCTATACCAACATGTGAAAATGGCTCACCGAACTTATGTTTTGGGTGCAGATTTCTGTATTACTTGTTTCCCGTCTTACATGTCTTGATATCCATAGTGAAGACGCTGACGAAAAAGATTTAATAAAATAATAATTTAAATAATATTCGCGGGATCCGCGTTAGCATCACTTGATCCGAATGTTCAGAAACACACAAGCTATCCTTCGCTTCCGCAGGCCACCACTATGCCTTTAATTACACCTTAGTGGCGAATGCAGACCTCACAAGTGAGTCAGGGGAGAGGAGGTGAGTCTCTCAACCAATCGGGCGTGTAACGGAACGAAAAAGATTTGCTTTTTTTAATGACATGCTACGTAGTTGTAAGGTAACTGAGCCCTTTCGTTGATCTGTCTGCTCCCTGTGTCGGTCTTGCCCCCTTTTAGGAAAGCCTTGCGTCACCACATGGAGCATATGAAGCTACCGTGTATACCGTATCTTGGCGTGTTCTTGACGGATCTCACTTACCTGACGTCGGCTAAGGCAAAGGTATCGAAGGATTCCTGTGACGGAGACTTCACCGCCAAGATGCTGGCTATCACCGATCAGATTGCAAAGTGGCAGATGTCCGTTTACCGTGAGTCGAGGTTTATTGTCCGGGCGCACATGTGTGTGGGTGCATGTGCATGTTAAAAGCGCCCCCTCGCATTGTCATTAGACTAGTCCTGTCTTTGTTGACCCCACATAGCACCCACTCACGGCTGTTCACGTGCAGGCACTTATCAATATGGCGTCGTTCGGTGCGATTTATGTAACATTGTGCGAATAGTACAAATACGCGATGAGTTTGCGTTTTTGCAAGAAACTCATGTCGATCCTCGCGTGGTTCCACGATTTGGGACGCGAAACCAAGAGAAAAGTTTTGAAAGCGCTCGAGCGAGATACTCGACTTTTCGGCAATTTGAGAGAGAAAGAGGGTGGAAAGGCGTCCTGGCCTGCCCAGTTAGCTGTCTTTCCGCTTCAAACTTGCTCGAAGTACTCCTGGCAGTCTGAAGATTGATCTCGCCAGTGATTGTCAGCCTCTGCTTGGCGTGCTCGCGTGTACAACATTCAAGTTAGACATTTCGTAATCGTTCAACGCACAATAGGGTAGATATCACAATTTCAAGCTCACTTGGCCGGCTGCTGTCTTCTTCTACAATATCCCACATACCGACTAAGCAATTTACAGCAGGAAGCAGCCTTCTACACTCAACAGCAACTAAAGGGCCACACCATTTTGTCTTCCAAATCAAGAGAAAACAGGCTCCTGACTCGTCGCGCGTATTTAGAAGTTCACGCGCGTATTCTAATGACACTTGGGGAAGACAACCAGAGGATAGTCCTCTACCTGGGAAAAAATCGATCTAAGCTGGGAAAATATCGGGAAGGGCTTCTCAGAGCCGAGTTTGTCAGCGACGACACAAGGAGTATTCCAGAACGAAGCCCAAGTCGCACGACACAGAACAAATTTTTCTTGAAGGAAAGGTAGTCATGTGAGGTACGAGCGGAAAGCTTGAAACAAGACGCAGATGATCAGCGTGTTCCCCGGGCTGTCCGGGCTGACTAGTCTCCAAAATCCAGTGGAAACCATGGCCTACTCGTGTTCTGACGATTTGAAAATTCAAATTTTCTTGCCATTGAAGCCCAATCGAGACTTTCGGCGGCCATATTGGTAAGTGGCGTGAAATCGCACAAAAAAACAGCCGTGCACTGTGGGCTCCCTGCTCCGGTGTGTCCTTACCATGATCATGAAACCAGCGCTTTGAAAGAGTGCTTGTGTGTGCATGGTTGTCCAAAACACACTTCAAATTGTTGTGAGCACCAGTGCTTTGAAAGAGTGTGTGTGCATGGTTGTCCGAAAGACACTTCAAATCGCTGAGAACACCAGTGTCATGCACTGTTGCTGATCACGGATTGTCTGCCTGCTGGTACAGGGATGAATTTATCCGGTATCGCATCGCAGTTTGCTACGCAAAATCGATCTACTGCTACACAAAAATCACAGTGACACGCAGAAAACTGCGATACATACATGTACAGGCTATCCATGCTTTTTGTAGCTTACGCCACAATTGAGATTTTGCATAGCGAAAACTGCTATGCAAAAACATGACGGTAAATTCATCCCTGTGGTATACAGTATAAGGACAACTCTTTAGAACAGACCTCCTCTTTCCCTGTAGCCTTGCAATCATCCTTTCCGTTCCGATCATACAGTTTTTCTTCACTTTTCACAGTTTTCAGCCAAATTGCCATCACCGGCTCTGTTTTTCTCTCCACTTTTTGTGCTTTACTTTGTTTGCCGTTGCAGCTGGCCTTGAATCAATGAAGCCGGTACTGGATTACCTTGTGTCTGTGCAGTACCTTCACGAGTTCACCAAGTTCATGGAGGACAATCTGTTTCGGTAGGTGTACAGTGGGCGTTGTTTGTCTAAGTACGCTCTCTGCTGCTTGTAGATCCTTTCCACTGTAGTCTGAGATTGGCCTTCGCTTGTGGAAATGTTCTCGCTGGTATCCTGTGCATGGATTGTCTTTGATGTAGCTTGCTTTGTGCTCCCATGCTGTGTGTATGTGCGTGTTACCAGGACATCAGTGAACATCGAACCCGACGTGGCACCGCAGTCCACATGCAGTTTACCACCATCTCCCACGGCCAGTCGTCGCCTAACTCTGCCATCATCAATGTCCGTGCAAATGGCATCGCCCAACGTACGGCAGGAGCGCAAGAGCATTGGCACGATGCAGCCGTCCTTGCTCGTCGGACGGGGCCAATCAGGTATGCACTGAGGTGGTAGCGAATGTTTGTGACTACAGTCCATGGTAGTATCCAGAATTCTTGCCCAGCTGGTCATTGAACGGGTGCAGACTGCTGTGTCCAACCTACAGTCCATTCAGAAAAAGATGGACTTCTAGCTTTTGGCCATAAATGGGTCAAACTTTGAGTTTTTTAGAATTTTTTTCCGCCATCCCCTATGGAATCCTCTTCCAATTATGTTTCTGAAGTTTTTTTGTCCAAAAAGCAAGCCATAGCAAGAATAGGAGTTTGGCCAGGTTTTACCCCAAAAGTACTGAATCGGGAAAAACCATCAAAATCCAGGCCGTTTGACCCCGCCTGCAACAGTGCATTGTGCGGTTCGAACCCCAATTCGGGTACCTTTTAGGACCCTTTTTCAAATTTCAAAGTTCGCAGCACTGCACTGTGTACGATGAAATCACGAAAAATCGCCAAATACGGGAGCTCGCCAGAGCCAGGGCCCATCTTTTTTATGAATGAACTGTAGGCAGGACTTTAGAGGCTTGTGTTTGAAAACTACCTGGTCGCAGTCCAACTCAACCGGTTAAGCCTGTGATCCGTGGACTGCATTGTGGTTGGGCTAAATCTCTCTCTCTCTCTCTCTCTCTCCCTATCTTTCTCCACTGTGCGTTCTCAGTTCCCACGGCACTTGGTGGAGACTCGGCTGGTTCTCGGTCCATGACAGGGACCCCTACGGCACCCTATCCGTCATCACACGTATCTATGAAACTGCTTGGTCATCGACGAGCTCACAGCTTTGATCACAAGTAAGATCTGCTTCAAGTGACTGGTGGTCAATCATCCTCTGTCACAATCTCCCTTCTCTGAGCCCCCATTTAGTTCTGAACCCGTTGATAAGCATTCTTTCTACTGCTTGTGTACTCGATTTGCATGCTATGTTGTTCTTTGGGCAGTGAGTTTCAGCATAGATATGTGCTACGGGGCGTGAAACGACCAGGCTGTCTCTCTGCTTGAGCTTGACTTTCCGATATAAGATGAGACTTGCCAACATATCACGCGTGAAATGTGCTGCAGCTTTGGACTCTTGCTGGTGTAGTGTGTTGACTGTTGTTGCCCACAGCTGGATGGCCGTTGGTGTGCTGACAGCACGGTGGTCCGCAGCCCAGGTCATTGAGGATTGTCTGCAGTGTGCCGACACGGTTCAATTGTATGTCTTCTCTCTCTCTCTCTCTCTCTCTCTCTCTCTCTCTCTCTCTCTCTCTCTCTCTCTCTCTCTCTCTCTCTTTGTGTGTGATTCCTTCTTCCTGCAGGCTGGTGCGTGATGGCATGAAGGGATTGAGGTACTTTGCACTGATTGATGTTGTTTTGCTGGTGAAGATGGGGTTCCCTAGGAGAGTTTTCTATTGGCAGGATGCTGTTGTTTTCATTTTGGGTAGCCGCCTGTGCAAGCCATGCTGAGACCTGTCAAGAGACTGTCTGTAAGCATGTCACTCACACTTGCAGACCCTGTGTGGGGCATGTTGTCTATGGCACAATGTCAGGACATGTCATCGAATGTTCGTTTGAAGGAGCGTTTCGACAGATAGAATAGCATACTCTGATTTGTGCTTTGTATCCGAAGCGACCGGGAGTAATGGATGTTGAAACAGGTGCTAAACTGAAACAACTGACATTACGTGTGCTTTACATGTGATATTTCAATAATTTGTACTTTACATGTGATATTTGTACTTTACATGTGATATTTTGCTATTGCCCTTCTTGTTCCTCTGCAGTGTAATGGACACCGAGGCGAAGCCGGGCCCGCGGCACCTGATCGACGACAGTCTGATCCCCGGCACTGGTTCCACGTCGTCGTCCACCGGTGACTCTGGCATCTGCAAGCTGTCGCCCATACGCCCATCAGTGTGCGTGGAGCCAGTGGTCGGTATTGATGTTCATGTGCATGGTGCTGACTCGGACTCCGGAGCTGAGTCGGAAAATCTCCTCGAGGACTCGAATTCGTGAGTGTCGATCGCTTTCGCACTTTAAAATTATTTTTGATTGCTGCTACTGTTCCTATACACTGAGACTCTGTACAGGTGTACAGTCGTCCCTCTCTAATCCGGCACCTTTTGCTACGGCGTTTTCTGCTGGATTAACGAGGGTGCTGGATTAAGAAATCCTGCCCTCTGACCCGGCCCTACCCAATTGCATGCATGTATCATACGTCAAAACGCAGGGTTTTTCCGTGTCGACCCAAGTATTTGGTGCACGGCTTTATATTCTCAACTTTTCTCCAGGAATATACACAGTGATAAAGTGATAAAGTAAAACAGAGAACATGTTCACATGTACTCTTGCACACACATGCACACACACACACCTGAAAATTGGCAGGACACTACTCCTTGCTAAAATAAGAAAGTATGGTTGACTGCTTAGCCGTTGTCTCCTGGACAACATTGACCAGACTGGCCTAGCCTGGCCTGGCAAGGAGTGCACATGTACGGTACGCGATTTAAGACTGCCGGATTATGAAATCAAACTACGTGCAGTTTGAGCGATTCGTTTCAAAAAGTCACTGCCGGAGGCGGAATTCAAGTGCCGGATTAAGATGTAGGAATTGAACGAAAAAAATCGGTTTCGTCAGAAAGTGCGCCGGTTGGCAAGGGTTCCGGATAAACAAGTGCCGGATTAGAGAGGGACGACTGTACACTATTTTGAACCGAATCCCGTATGCTTGGTCTACAGCCAGCCTCTTTGAGTAGTAACTTCTCGTTAGCGAGCAGATGCACAGGATGAGCATCCAGACCAATCAATATTTTTTATCAAGTGTGTCCGTATGACACGCACACACGCACGCACATACGTGCACACACGCAAGTGGGCCTGTACTAAAGTTATGTACAGGGTTTTCATGCTGAGTGCAGAACCAACTTTTTCCTGCACCAGTCTGCAGGTGTTGTGAATGTATGTTGGCTATTAAAGCTAGATTTCTTCTTGGCGACGAAGTCTGCACGACACGTAGTGGACAGCTTGTTTGTTCGGTTCTGCTCATCCTATTGGGCATGACGATACCCAAAGGGCGCGTACACCTTCTGAAGGTTTTGTCGGTAGAGACATACACAGATATACCACTGCCCAGGTCTTGGAATATTGTTGTGGGCTTGTGGACACGGCAGGACCTGGCTTCATGTCCTTCAACTGCTGTTGGTGTAGTATATTACTTGTACATGTACCAATAGGACACGTTGTGTCATGCAGGGTGTTCACACGTTGCTGTTTCTCTCTGTTGTTCCCACTGCTGCTGCTGCTGCTGCTGCTGCTGCTGCTGCTGCTGCTGCTGCTGCTGCTGCTGCTGCTGCTGCTGCTGCTACTTGGCTAGCAGGTCAGATTGTGAAGGCGACTCACCGCCAGTCGAACTCAGCGTTGACTTGTTAGATGCAACAATGACAGGTAGGGAAAGTAGAAAACTTGCCTACAAATTTCTGCAAATATATGTTTCCAACTTTCCATTGTTCAATTTTTTCATTGAAGAGTCGGCTTACTTGGGTCCGAATTGTCCGATTCTTTCAGTTCTATATCAGTCAAATCCAGCAGTTCATATGCTACTACTCTGCCCAGTTCCCTATACTAGTGCACATTCCTGCTAGTGTTATCCTGGTGCTGCTGCTGCTGCTCTACCTAACGCTGTGCATCCGCTGTTGTTCCTATGTTTGTGCCAAATGCCCAGGCATGCTGAAGCGGAAGTCGTACAGGCGCAAGCATTCTCTCCCGCGGGTAAGCACTGATTTTCCCGAGCCGCACGGTATGCACGGTTTTTATTTGTACGAACGATGGCATTGTCATAGTGGATGCTCTGATGGCGTATCGCGAATATGCGTCTTGCCAGGGTCTTGGACCTGCAAAGGATACAACACCCGGTATGCAGCACAGAGTGAGAGAGGACTATTGTTTGCAACTGCTGAGTTTCAGAGTCTATGCAATTGTTGTGTAACTATTGGATTGATTGTAGGGCAACCAAACGTAAGGCGGGGAGGCCGACGCGACCGGCTTGGCGTGGATTACACACACACACACACACACGTGTACGCGCGCTCGTGCGAGAACCAAGCAGATGATGCATGCTAAGTGGTGTGATGAGTACTAGTATCCTGTTTTTTCCTGCCCTGTCTGTCCTGTCTGCCCTGTCTGCCGTAGGTTCAGCGTTGGAAGCAGAGCTACATGGCCATCTGCGGCCTCATGCTGGCTTTCTACGCCAAGGGCCCGAAGAGGCAGAAAGGACGGGTGAGTGGCCGTGTTGCTCTGTGGCAGCATGTTATATGTGTGTAGTTAATGCTGGCTTGACTGGCCTCATCATTGAGTTTGGGGTGTTTAAGGGGGCGTTTTCCTTCTTGGGCTGAAGAACGGTTTGCTGGTTTGGCCGGCTAATCACAATGGGCCGACGGTGCTTTCTTCATTGGCTGGGTGTATGTGGCAAGTGTGTGTTGCTGTGTAAGCAGAAACATCCGCTTGGTCAAAAATTCCCAACCACGTGTTTGTTCGCTTGTTCATAACCTTGTTATGCATTTCCTCTGTACTCCCATGCTTTTCAGGTATTCTGTTGTGTATCATGACATGGCTCTGGCTGGTGTGGCTTTTCATTGAAACTTTGGATCCTGTTTCTTCTGTTTCTGTGTACTGCTGTACCGCTCGTGCTGGGATTTTCAATACGGCATTACGCTTTGTGTTCACTGCAGGCTGTGCCATTTCAAGTATTTGATCTGGCTGACTGCTTGGTAGCTGACAATGTACTGCTTGATCGACCCTGCAAGTTCCAGTTGCTGCACAAGAAGAGCTGTAGGTAGTTTGTCTGTTCGGGGCTATTTTCACCATGGCATAATCTATCCTGTGTGTGCTACCATGGCTATTATAGTCCTGGGAGGTCAAACTTCGGCGGCAACGTATGGTCTGGTCTGGGCTATACTGGTGTTTTCCAGTGTCAGTGATCTGGCTGGGGGGGGGGGGGAATGGTATGCTGAGAGATTCCTGGGCCCTTCACCGTTGCTTACCGTATTCTTGGAGTCTGGGGGCATGTTCGATTGGTAGGATCGGAATCCCGATCCACCAGATCCACTGGATTCGCACCCTTTCGATTGGTCGAATCCGAATCCTTCAGATTTGGATCCGGTCAACCCACCTCGGGGAGCAGGGCTGACCAGATCCAACGGATCCAAGTGTGACCTTTGTGCGTATACGGTGGGTAAAAATCAGTTTTGTACACATTGTGGTTAGTGGTGAAACGAATATACCGAATATTCGAATATTCGTTCGGTTTGTCAGATTCGAACGAATATTTCTCATGGCGAATATTCGTTAACCCGGTATGCAGAGTTTTACCGGGCGACTTCAAACTTCCGTAACTTCGCGAATACTTGACCGAATCACTTCATCGAAAGGTCTATCGGCATTAGAAAACCCTCAGCTGTCGTCTCGAAGCAACCCGAACGCGATCCGAGGTCCTGGAATGGAGTTAAGGCAGTTGAACGAAAATCACGTCTCAAGCTGGGGTTTTTAGCGTGTAACGTGCACTTCAGCTGGGGATTTTGTGAAAATTGACCTAGAAATGATGGAAAATATGCGCCTTCGTTTGTCATGCCTAATAATAGTGACAATATCCAATAAAATGACTGAGAGGAGGGCGTGTGATGTCATCTGTGTTAACGAAAGAATATTCGTTCGTTCGTTCGTTAAGCCAAAGAATATTCGGCTACTGGGTTTTGATATTCGTTTCACCACTAATTGTGGTGCGCACACGCGTGGTTCGAGATACATCTTGTTGACTTTCGTGCGACGTGCGCGATAAGTATGACTTTCACCCTTTTGGGTGACCTGTGAGCGCCATTTTATTACTTCGTCAACATGGCAACAGCCAAGGCCCAAAATAAAGTGTTCAGTTGACTCTGGAAGGATCCGACGGATCTGAGATCTGGATCTGGATCCCTATCCTACCAATCGAACATGCCCTGGGAGACTTGTCATTGTGCACACCACACACACACACACGCGCGCGCGCGCGCGCGCGCGCACGCACACACAAATAGTGGGAAAAGCAGAAATGTGTTTTAAAAATGTTTGTTCTGCTGGGATGCCATGTGAATCATGTTGTCGTTTTTCCCATCTACTGGAATGCTCGCGGAATCATCTACTTGTCTTCCTGGCATCAGCCAGTCGCGTTGTGTAAATCGTCTCTTATTGTAGTGGCGGTGCTGCTGCTGCTGCTTTATTCGGCTGTGCACTGAAAGGCAGAAACTCTCACCAAGGAATTTGTTTTTGATGGATGCTCTCTCTCTCTCTCTCTCTCTCTCTCTCTCTCTCTCTCTCTCTCTCTCTTCTCTTCTCTGTAAAGTCCCTTACTGATTTGTTTAAACGTTTGTTTTTTCCATGTCCCCAGCCAAGGTCTACTTGTTCAAAGCGCCAACACCAGAGGAGGCTGAAGAATGGCTCAAACAACTACACTCGGCTATGAAGCCGCTTATGCCAGAGGTAAGCTCCCAGTGTACGCATGAGCGTATGGCAGGCATTTCATCACTATGCGTCCAATTTGACTGACACTCCAGCACTCTCTTGCTATAACCACAGTGTCTCCTGTTGTAACTTATACAGGTACATAGCGCCCTTGCTCATTGCCGAACGTGAAATTTACGAGCAGTGCACGCGAGTGCGAGCTTGGGTCAGGAATGTGCTGATTAACACCCTACGCGAACATCCGCAGTTGTCATGTTTCTTAGCTATGAAATTGTGTGTGTGTTTGCCGTGCCTTGTGTGTATGATTTGCAGAAGGCACCTGAGCTGCTGATGACGTTTGAGGAGGAAGGAGGAGGGACGATGTCCGGCAGCCTCTCATCGGCGGAATGCTGACCATCTGCGGGGAGATGTGGTCCTGAGGTGTGCATTTTGGAAGAGCTGTGTGCCTTAACCTGTAACCCACCCGTTGTCGTAGCTGAGTGCAGTAGTCATGGCGCTAGTTCTAGGTGTTGCTCTAGTCGTGCTGTTGGTATGGCTCCACTGTGTTTAGGATAAGTGTCATAGTGTCCTCGTTTAGTGTGTGCGTGTGTCTGTGTGGGTGTGTGTCGCCTGCCCTCGTTTCTCTGGTGCCGTAACGTGCTGTCGTGTCCCGTATCTAGCCCGTCGTTCTCTTTTGTTGAGTTCACACTTCCAGGGACCCTCTGTCTCTCTCTGTCTCTCCCTTTCTACTCTTGCGCGCAAGGCGCATTGTCTTGTAGTGCACGCACCTAGTGTATAGTGTTTGTTCCGCTAGGAGCGTAGTCGTAATAATACTGCACCGTTCCAGTGCTGCTGTGCTGGCGGTGCTGTGGTGCACCCGTGTGCAGTGGTACGAGTCAAGGGCGCTGTTGACTCGGCCAGTGCGGTGTAACAGCGGCCCTTCCGAGTCCTACCTTGTGTAACCAGATAGGCACTGTCTGTGTGATGTACCAACGGTACTCTCTCTCTCTCTCTCTCTCTCTCTCTCTCTCTCTCTCTTTGTTTCCGTCAACTTCTGTCCGTCGTAGCTAAGAGTCTCTCCTGGAACTTGCCACTGTAGCTCTCAACTCTCTGTTTCTCCCAAGCACATTGAACTTTACTTTTATCTTAGACGAAGTCTTTATCTTTATGGCCATGTTCTGTCCTCATGAAACCGGCCCGCTTTATATCCTTAGCTCTCATGGCAGGCTCATTGACACACTTCTTGAATTTACTTCACACGACTGTCCATGAGCCTACTCGAGATTATTCTTGGCTTTTCGGACCTTTCACAGCTTGTCCACCATGTTGTGAGATCCAGCTTTTCTTTCTGCATACAATGGGCGGGTACCTTGACAATTTGCATTTGTTTTTATTCTTTTCACAACGCTTCCGCTGATCCGTTTCTGCAGTCCGTGCTTGACCATCTCTTTGGGATAGTCTCTAAAATCTTCTGTTTTGAGCAAATCCACATTCTAAATTATTTTCAACCAGAAAACGATGAAACCTGTGTGCCGATACCAGAGCTCTTTCTCTTCATCGCGGTACTCGTACTTGAGTTTTTCTTTCCCCATAACGAAATGTATGTCTTCCTCTGTTCTGTGTGTGTGTATGGCCCTGGGGGGGGGGGGGGGGGGCGTCAGGACGGGCATGCGCTCCACGGAAAACAGCTTTGCAGCTTATCTAAGACTTGCTGGTATAGGTCCGTATGAAGAGCGGAGATTTCCAGTTCACATTATGTATACTAATATATTATGACATGGTTGGAAGGACAATACTAGTAATGGATTTTTACTCTTTAGTGCCCGACAAGTGAGCCCGAGGGCTAGGGCTCTCTTGTCGGGACTGAAATGATTACATGGCTCTACATTATGATGCAGCTACAGTCTTTACCCGGAGACCTTTGTGATCCAAAATCCTTTGTGGTCTTCGCTGTGGGTGTGAAATTGCACCTTGCATAACCATAGAACAAGGCATACAGTGCTGACCAAGTTCTACGGACTCACTGACAATCAACTGACACCACATGTATGGTGGCGGTCACTTGGGGCCACCAGCAAACAACAGTAAATTAAATAATAAAATTATTTTTCTACAAAAAGTACAAGCAGTCTGTTGCAGATTGCTGCCAAGTGGCATAATCACTAAGTGTTGAGAACAAATACTAGCACCAGTGCTTGTAACGGGATTTGAATGTTCTTCGTATACAAGCTCAGTGGCCAGATAAATAACTGGGGGGGGGGGGGGCAGCAGCTTTCAACCTTTTTGGCAAACTCCCCACCACATACACTTTCCGGCTCGAACAAGGTCCCCTGGAGAGTGCACGTGGTGGGAGGACTGAACTAAATCACCAGATAAAATTAATAATGATTATGTAATACTGGCGTGATCATGTCAGTATGGCTGTACATGTATGTATGCTGGAACTAGTGATAATATACAGCAACTATGTGAATGATATCATTTTTACTTAACCCTTTGTGGGTCTTACTCAATGTATGTGAGGGGTGGTCACGCAAACACGCGTACAAACAACCAGCCATAACTCAAGTTCTGTAAGTTGTAGGTATGGGTAAACTATATATTTTCAAAATCTGTATGCCTGGACGAGTCCAGAAAACACAAATATGACTATGTCCAGGCAAGGGTATGACCCGTGGTAGCCCTTCAAGTTGAGAGAAAATACAATTGCGAACAAAAAACACAAAAATCACAGCACGAAGTGCATACCAAGTTCGTGATGGAGCTGAAGTCCTATGATAAACAATCAGGTAAGCGCTACGTCTTGGTGAAGAATATATGCTGCTAATTCCGTCCTTGAACTCCAACACCTCGCCATCGGCGAGGCACCAGCAGCAAAAGTTCCACAATATCACAAATTTGGTTCGTTCACCTCAGCGCTGCTCGCGTCAGATTCGCTCCCGCTCAGATGAGTACTCAGGCGCGATGTCACGCATGCCGTGATTCTCACGGCCAGGCGAATCAGCTGATCGCACCTGACAAGGCCTTGGTATATACAGAAGCCTTGCTTGGTAGTTAACATGTTTTTCGATTTTGACAGCATGTTACAAGGCGAGGACGCGTAGTGCTCCTGACTACAACCATAAACCGGTTGGCAGAGTCCCGGTCTTGCGACCATTTGAACCGTATTGGGAAAACCCAGGTTCGGACCCTCGTTACTCTACGGGTTGGTAGGATTTTTATAATTTTCGTTTTTTTGTGTTGTAGAAGTCGTCGTGTTGCCGCCGTAGTATAGTATTGTTCACGTTGCTGCCGCTGCAGGGATCACGTCTGGAAGGATTTGTGATGTTATTTTCTTGTCTTCCTCTGTAATTAAATTATTTGTGATTTATTTCTTTTTTCTTTTTTTGTTCTTTTGTTCTTTTTCTTTTTTCTTGTCTTTTTTCAACTTCTGCCCATGGCGTCCTTCTCTCAGCTCGTCAGCTGTAACAGTCATAGTCATCACCATGACGACTGTTGTGAGAAGGTGCTCGCTGCCGACGAGGTTGGTGATGTCCCGACGAGGCCATGGGTAGGCCTTCACCACGTCGGAACACCCCGTCTGCACGTTGGTGTTGTGGTCTGGGTGTTGATGGACGTTGATGTTGTTGTAATAGTTGTTGTCGTTGTAATTGTCGTTGATTGTTGTTGTTGTTGTTGTTGTTGTTGTTGTTGTTCTCCTTAGTGTTGTTCTCGTTGTTGCTGTTGGTCTTGGTAATACTAATAGTCTTGTTCACGGACCTCATGAATTCCACAAATAAAACAGAGTTATATTTCTTGAATCAGCTTCAGGGTTACTTTTCCTTCAATTATGAATGATTTGTGGAATGTTGCAATTGGTAACATGGAAACATAAGTTCAGTGCAGCTTCCAGTATGTTGTTCAGGTGAGGTACACCGGTTTTTGGGGATCAAATGTCGGAAGTCAGCATTGCTTACCTCGGCTGTTGCGCTGGACCGTCTTGGGTTCACTCGTAGTTAATTAATTGTGCGTCCCCCCAGGGGGTTTGGGCTCTCCGGAGCACTACGCGTCCTCGCCTTGTAACATGCTGTCAAAATCGAAAAACTGACAAGGCCTTGTAAGAGTTGCTGTTGCTGTGCTTCCTCGCTGGTTGGTAAATTTGATTTCTTCATTCGGGGACGATTTATTTGAGCTAGGAGAACTCAACGGAGCTCTCTTTCTCACCACATTACGCTGGAAATCCTCCAGGGACAACCAGCCTAGACTGGTGCCGTCAGTGTCCCCAGGAAGCGTTTCTGACACGGCCTCAAGAGATGCACTCCCATTCTCGAAATGCGCGCATGGCGGATGGTCGTCTTTTCCAATTTCACCAGACTTCAGTCGATCGATACTGCAAAAATTTGTATGGTAAGTATGGTTGTTTTTTACACCGTTGGAAAGCCTTGGACCTCAGCTACGCGTGGAGCACCATTTTAGTTGTCTCCTAGCAACGATACTCACAGAAAATGCGATTTTACTGTAAGGGTCACATACGACCCTTACGCTTATGTGAGACCCATAAAGGGTTAAAAAATACATTGCATGACATCGTCCTGGATACATTGTATGTTGACTTACTGCAGTGCAATCATGTACAGGCACGATGTACATATTAGTACATAGTAGTGTTTATATCACATGGGCTGAAATGTCCACCGGAAACGGCAATCGATACTTCTGGCAGACCTGTCGCAGCGCTCGCTCGTATGACTGGTTGAGACGCACGGCCTGCTGCAGAGAGATTTTCATGTCCTCGATCTCGCGGAAGAAGTCCTGCGGGGAGCAAGAAAGAGAGAAAGAGAAGAGAAGAGAAGAGAGAGAGAGAGAGAGAGAGAGAGAGAGAGAGAGAGAGAGAGAGAGAGAGAGAGAGAGGGAGGGAGGGAGGGAGGAAGGGATAGAGAGAGAGCGAGCGAGCGAGCGAGAGAGAGAGAGCGAGAGAGAGAGAGAGCGAGAGAGAGAGCGAGAGAGAGAGAGAGCGAGAGAGAGAGAGAGCGAGTGAGCGAGAGAGAGAGAGAGAGAGAGAGAGAGAGAGAGAGAGAGAGAGAGAGAGAGAGAGAGAGAGAGAGAAAGAGAGAGATATATATATAGAGAGAGAGAGAAAGAGAGACAAAATCCGTTGATCCCCGAGCTGCAGAGAGTGCTCAGAGAGAGAAAGAGAGATATATAGAGAGAGAGTCTCCATTGTCGGGACTTCATACACCCCACTGTAGGTCCGCTACCAGCACCTTCATCATCTCTAGTTGCACTGGGGAATCAGTAGTGCTGCAATGAGTGCAGGTGTTTGCAACAGTTGCGTTAAACTTCGAAATATGCACCTTTGTCTAATGCCACCAAACCTACTCTGCATCTTGTCCTGAACCTACTGCTGCACTGTGAATGCATAGTGATACTATACTGAGTTACACAGGGTCCTCTGTACCGGTATTGTTTTGTTAGAATTCTTGCTCGTGGATCGCTTTTTGCGACTTGCAGCGGAAACTTCTTGTTCTGCCCCCTGGGCTAGGAAGCTCTGCTCGCCGAGTATCGAGCCCTGTGTGATCCTGTGTGATCCTGTGTGATCCTGTGTGATCCTGCGTGATCCTGCGTGATCAGACAAAGAAATCTATTGTACAAGCGGGGTTGTATTCGAAAACCTACCTGCATAGATCCAGGGTGCACTGATCATTTTGTTTTGCCTTTGCCGCAGTTCCAACTTTCAAGACCCCTGACTCTCTATCGCCACACACATGCATACATACATCTCGCGGTGGCCACATTGTAGGTGGCCGGCCAGCTTCATCCAGCGAGCAAGCATAAAAATTGCGTATTTGTACCGTGTTGCGCACTCGGGCACTCGTATGCCTGCGAAGGCACAAACAGTCGCTCACCTTGTCAATGACGGATAGCTCAGCTACACGGCCACATTGTTGTACATTCAACACCGGATCACAGCCACACAACAACATGAAGAAGCAGCATATCAGCATATCAGTATCAAGCATACAGTTGTTGCTAATACTGCAAAGTACAGATAGGACACAAGAAGACACAAGCTGGCAGCGAAGCTGAAAAGTTGAAAACCGATACCGAGTCCAAGTGTTCAGAGAGGAGCCTGCACTAGTTCTGTAGACTGTAGGCACTTTCAAAGTACACGTACCTAGTGAACTAGTGCAGGCAGTCTGATGTTCAGAAACTGAGTACGGGTTCAGGGCTAAAGTTTCGTAGAGTTGCGCATGGATCTGCATCAAACGATGCGGATGTCCTGTACATACTACGTCTGTCCAATGTACTAGTAAATGATGCGATGTTGCAAAGCTACAGATGATTCCTGCGACCACCACTCACCACTACAGTCCTGTAATCTACTCCACACCGCCGGCATGATACTTGATAGTATAGGGAAATGGCAAGTTGGCAAAACAACCGCAACTCCCAACCAACGCCAATAAGTCCGCCGACCCACACCACTAGCCTTCATCTCACCTTTCAATCTATCTCTTTCGTGCAATAGCTGGTCTCTTTGTCGTGTGACTTTGGCAAGTTGCTGCAGTGCTCCTGTGCGAATACAACACACCATGCATGCCCACACATGTAACACTGAGTATAGCAGGGTTGTATCCAGGGCAGCTGCCATGGATGAGCTCGTACACAGTTGCAAACATTTTCCAGCATAGTCTCACCAGGGAGTACTTTGAAGTAAGTAGGTATTTTACTACTCAAACTCCAATTCAGATTCCAGTTCAAATACTTGGCACTGTAACACAGTTCGCCCACTACATGACGTGTAGTGAATCTAGTGATGGAGAGCAGCATTGAGTACCAGCATCAGTGTTATATATGGCAACGTGTACAGTTAGTGCGGCTCCTGATGTCTACTAACACCTACTGGCATTTGCAGGTACGCGACCCTGCTTCTCCTGCAGTCGGTCCTGGAGACACTTCATCTCCTGACGAGCAGCATGCAGCTGCGACTGCAGTTCGCCATTGCAAGCTTCCAACTGTGCACAGCGATCTTTCGACAACTCATGCCGAGTGTCCGTTTCCTGGTGCATTGCCTAGCCGAATAACACAGGAAACAAGTTACATGTATTAGCAAGAGTACATGAAAACCAGAGTGTGCAGCTTGGGGCCTTTTCTGCTATGGGTGTCTGTCACGGCGGAATTCCGTGATTACATCATATTTGGCGCAGGTCTGAGGCGGGAAATGGCGTAGTGCGTACAACTGAGCTGCAGTTGTGCAGAAAGAGACCCGCTTGAATCCTGCTTGTACGCACTACATCACTAAAATGATGTAATCACGGAATTCCGCCGTGACAGCAACCCATCCGAGCTGCACACTCTGGTTTTCATGTACTCTTGGTATTAGGATGGGATAATTATTGTAACAGCAGACATTTTCGGTGGTGTTTTATTGTCGGTAACTTCGGTTCTGAAATTTTTACCAAAAACGTAACGCTCCGAAAATGTCAGTACTACAGTATACTAGTACACTTACCTGGAAAACGGGTTTACCGAAAATTTCCCTCCACCGACCAGGCCGATTTTGGAGAATACCGAAAATATTACACCACCGAAAATTTCTGCTTTTACAGTATATAATAACAATCTCTCCTCCTCGCCTCCTCCATGCGCTCTCAGCCGACCATTGCAGTGGCAATGTACATGTAGTAGCAACGGTCGGCTTAGACTGAGCACATGGAGGAGAAGAGGAGGAGGGATCGTTGCATTATTGAACAGCCGAATGGTACCCCGTTCACCGTTTTATTGAGAATGGGATATTCTCATAGATATCAGTATCATCATATTACAGACTGATGATGACTTTGTTCGGAAGAGTCTTGAACAGCTGGTTGGTATTCTGAAAATAGGATGCTGATGATACCCCCCCCCCCCTGCCTGTTTCCAACCTGGCAACAGTAGTCAGTAGTGTGTGAGGAAGTGATTCTACATCATATGCACCCACTACCTCACTCTTACTCTCTCCCCCCCCCCCCCCCTCTCTCTCTCTCTCTCTGCTGGTAAACTCACTAGAATTGTTCGCCAACTTGCAACCAAGGGTTGGTCGCTAACAAAGGGTTGGTTGCTAACAAAGGGTTGGTTGCTAACCAAGGATTGGTCGCTAACCAAGGGTTGGTTTCTAACCAAGGGTTGGTCGCTAACAAAGGGTTGGTTGCTAACCAAGGGTTGGTCGCTAACCAAGGATTGGTTGCTAACCAAGGGTTGGTTGCTAACCAAGGGTTGGTCGCTAACCAAGGATTGGTTGCTAACCAAGGGTTGGTTGCTAACCAAGGGTTGGTTGCTATGCCTTTGAAGGTGCATCATGCTGCCCTGCGGTACGTGACACAGTTTAGATTATCACACTGTGCTGTTCTAGTTTGCGTGAGTAACCAGTTGGGAATGGCACACTCAGTCCTGCCGCACGAATCACCAACAATCCATCACTCGTCCACTTAATACTAGACTCAATACATGCTGAAGGAACGCTACCCATGTGCGCAAACCGTTTGCGAATTGAGAGCATCGCCTACCTCCATCTTGGCAATGCACTTCGCCTGTGCTGCTGTCTTGCGGCGTTCCTTCTCAAGCTGAACCCGCAGCATGGCAATCTGTTCTGAACTTATTCTGTACGTGACAACATTGAAAGTTTCAGAAAGTTTAAAATTTTCCAAAGGCATCTCGCCTGTTGAGGGGTCTCCATACTCGACAGGGTTATCAAGTTGCGGAGGAGAGATGAGCACGGAAGGGTAAGAGGGGAAATACATTGCCTTGTACAGTACATAACAACACTTGACAGCATGCATGGCTGGAGGCGATTTAGAAAAGAAAAAAAAACTGATTATCTCAGACTACAATTATCCTGATGATGGGCCAGGCCCAAAAATTTGGTGTGATGCAAATTTTAATCGCAGTGAAGAGACCATTTTGGAGTTTGGAGTTGAGAAATGAAGTTTCTATACTGGAAGTAATCTAATGGCAGATTTGACTGTACAACTACATTATTATTTTAATAATTATGTAGTTATGCAGTCAAATCTGCCATTACAAATGTAGCGACCTCTGAAGTAGGCACGAACCGGTCATACCAAGTTTGTATTGCATCTTTCGCAAGAGATCACCTGCTGTAATAGACCGCGTTTGGTTGCGCCAAGGGGCGGTTGCTAATGATAGACTTGACTGTAGAGACTACAAACCGTGATGGCCAAATCGGTGCTTGGCAAAATGCGACCAGGAATTTCTGCAGCACAGCAGCATCCATTTAGCCCGGGAGAGTAATGACCCTTCACACCCTGTGTTTCTTCCTGTGTGCTGTACCTATAGTACCTACAGTACCTACAGTACCTGGAACTCTGTGAAGATGTCGTGTCAGACTGCTCCCTGTCTTTCTGTGCTCTTCTTCTGCATTCACCACATGAAGCTGATGCAGGACGATCGGCTATGGCAACACCCACCCACGGACACACGCACATGCACGCACATGTACGCACACGCACACACGCACACACACACACACACACACACACACACACACACACACACACACAACAATAAGATACAGCTCAATGAAGTAACCAGCACCATCCTAACCTATGACCGTCCTGTCAGTTGGGCTTCATCACCACCAGCGGTTAATTTAAAACACAAGAGCTGCAAGGCCAGATCACTACACTCTTTGCCTGCTTGACAATGTGCTGGGCTAATTAACCTTCAGCAGTTCGCCCTACTGTATAAGCACAAAGTTTCATTTGGAATTAACTTTCGCTATGTTCGTTAGGGGTCACGAAATAACTAAAGTTTGTACCAAACTAATTTTTTCAGAACGTTCGGGGTGACAGACCTCGAACAAAAACGAAATTTAGAACGTAACAAACCTGCTGGTGGAGTGATGTAACGCAAGATTTCGTAAACGAAAATTTGTACTTATACAGTGGGAGTGAATGCAGCAAAGCTCTTTAGTTTGATATACAACGCACGCCCGTGTCCAATGATAAATCATATTGCACGCATGTCAGTGCAGGTTTCGGGAGCGTCATGCATCGCAGATCTAGATGTATGCAACCGGCGCATGCAGCAGGCTATATTCCTGTGAACATGACTGTACTGTTAGTTGCATCGGTATATCAGCCCCCCCCCCCCCCTCCCTCCCTCCTTCCTGCCCTCCCTCCTGCCCTCTTACAGTTACTTCAGCAGTAGTATTTTCCCAAGCATAGTGAGTGCTAAAGCAGTGAGTCTCTCCCGGGGTCGGGTACCGATCTCACCTCCTTCCAACGCCTTGCAGCGCGCATTAAGCTTGGCCACGGTCTGTTGGCTTGCCAGCAGCGCCTCGAACAGCTTGCTACTCGTCTTCTCCGCCTTGGCGTGCTCACGACGTAGCTGGTCACATTGCCGTTGCACCTGATAACAAAAACCACCGCCTAGTAGTAGTCACGGGATTGCAGTGTATTTTAAGGCCTGATCAGGTGCCGGACCACCTCTCGATATCCTAAGGGCAACTACAACAATAGGCAAGGGGTGTTGTTTACAGTCACATGACACTGGTGGTCACATGACACATGACATTCCAGTCACATGACACTGGATAAGGAGACCACCTGTACATGCATGGGCACAACAATTTTGAAGGTTCCTCGAGCGATCGGCGCAGGCAGGTACGAATAGTGCACAAGCCAGAAGGCAAGTTTCTCTAAATTAGTAAACTTCTTGGTGAGCGTTGCACTTCATGTTCAATGTTGCCACCCAACCTGCCAGCAGACACATACATGTACGCTCGCAGACACACACACACAGACAGACAGACACACACACACACACATACACACACGCACATATACACAAACACATGCGCACACACACCACACACGCACGCACGCACACACACACACACCAGCTCAGTTGTCCTACCTGTAAGCAGGATACGATGTCCAACGTATGACCATGAGACTGCGACTGCATGGCAAGGATTCTTCAAGGACACGTACGAGTATCTCCTGTGCGCGGGTGAGTGTATCTGCAATACACAGCATCACACGAACTGCATTGAGCGTGGCTACGGATCACGAACTGGTCGGTCTGGTCAACAGTCTCATCAGTTAACGAGCTGCACTTATTTTGATCACACGCACAGCCCAATACGCACAGCCCAATGCTACTACTATAGCAGTCAGTGATAGACGCCGCTGAGCTTTTTATATGAAAGTGCATGCCTACATAGCGTTATCAAACATCACCGCCATGCATGCGCTGACTCTTACATAATTGTGTACTCCCAAACTGTAGGCCAAGGAACAGTCCAGCGGTTTGTGAGGCCCAGTTGTAGCTTGGCTGCAGCTGGCTGGCGTCAACGGTGATATCAGTACAGTGCTAGCTAGCCTAGGGGCTGTGCGTGTTCTGCAGGACTCAGCAAACGATTAATTTTGTGCGATGGGTTCTGGTCTGAAGTGAAACATCCGATGTCGGACGAACTGCGTACACCAAATTGGTCACAGTGTTCCAACAGTGACCACTGAGTCACCACGAAGGTAAGCCGGATACTTTGGATAGGTATCTGCAGCGCCCGGTGTCACGTAAATCTCATTCAGAGTCAATCAGCTCGGTAGGATCTATAAAATAAGGTTTCAAGAATGAAGGTCATGTCAAGGACTCAGATCTTTCATTCAACAGTCAGATGATTTCGAGTCGGACACCTCTCTCACTCTCATATCAAGAGCTTTGAGTCTGAGGCCCCCACACGTAGATCTAGACGGCCTCAGCTCCAAGTCCAACCCAGCCCATGTCCAGCATTCTTCCGGTGTTCTGAACGAGGATCGTCCATACTAGTACTATGGTCTATGGTCGTGTTACTTGTTGTCACGGTAACTACTACCACAGAGTCGCTAGCTCGGTCTACCATCTTGTCTCTTGATCTTCTAAGTAATTAGTTCTATCCGAGGCGAAGGCGGCGAAGTGTCGGGTAGATCTACACTATCCGTACACAGGTACAGGTACGGGTGCAGCTAGCAGCTGAGCTGAGCAGGTAGATCTACAAGTAAAACACACACAAGTGAACCTGACTTGCACTTCGTGGTGAGCAGACCTAGACTGGTATTACGCGGTGCATGTACTAGTAGCGGAAATATTTCCGCTCCCTTCAAACGTTCAGTCAGGCTTGCGATGCATGACGGTGGTTGTCACTTCTTCTTCTTCTTCGGCTTCGGTTCGTCCTCCTTCGAGCAGCATTCGATTTCGTGTCTTCTTGACCACCATCAAACGTGACGTCGCTTTGGCTTTGTGTACAGTTACGTGTTAGTGTAGACCTGGCACTTGATGGTAGCGAGGCGCAAACTAACTTACTTTAGTACAGTAGACTACAGTCCTGCAGCCTTGCACTTGCAGGGTGTTTCGTTGATCGATCGTTCACGAAGGACAAGCACACACAAGGACAAGTCACTGGAACGCGTCTTGGTAGATCTACATGATCCCACTCTGTTGCGATATGGGCCATAATTATCTTTCGCACGGAGGCCGCAGAGACGAGACCAACTGGGAAGTACTACCGGTAGTAATGTAGGCTACTAGCAGTAGGCAAGGAAGAAGTCATGATTTTCCTCCGCCTATCTTGACGGAAGTAGCAAGTACGGATGTGTTGTTGTAAAGCGGGAAAGACAAATAATTAGATCCAGTCTGACTGAACGCTACACTTCTGCCGTTACATCGTTGTACAGATCCGGATCCACTGAGTCAGCAACGGTAAGATCATTGCTCGGCTGCTGCAGATTGCCTCACGCAGCTGAGCAAGAAATACCCATCCGTTTCGAAAAGCCGCGGAATTTGCACATGCAAAGAAGAAATCATGCCCCGCGGTAATCAATGGGCCGCCACCAGGAGTGAAGCCGTCCAAAGAAGTGTTGGTATTGGCAGGCCCCAGCTCGCGCAGAATGGAGCACAGCGAGGCCGGGCGACTGTGACGTTGCCTCCAATCGTGCCTGGAACTAGCGACCATGTTACCTTGGATGCGAACAACTACATCCGAGGTCGGCATGGGCTTAGTAGAAGTACTACAGGCAATGAAATCGGAGGACGACACACTGCTAACAGAAGCCGTGCTGCAACTCGCAACAGTGCTAAGAGTCAAGCAAGCAGCAGAGCGGCGAATAGCGCAAGCGGTCCTCTTTCCTCGCTTTCTCCAGGGCAGTTCGACTGGTTGAGAGATTTTGAGGGTTTGCTGCACAATCACGATGGCCTGGGTCCCTGCTGTCATGACGGCAGCGGTTTAGGTTTCACTGCAAAGTCATGCTCGAGTGTGACACGGAATGGCGACAGCAGGTTTAGCAGCGGCAGCACCACCAGTAGAAGCAACAGCAGCAACAGCAGAAATAGCAGTCATGGAAGTAGCGGTAGCAGAAGCGGCATCAGAGTCAGCAACAGGAGCACTGGAGTCAGCAGCGGCAACAGTATCAGCGAAAACAGAAGTCACTTCACATCAAGCAGCAGATACCGAGGCAATGAGCACAGCAGCATCACACACATCGACACCATGGGCGAGGACCAGGACCAGGAAGACGATGCCAACAGCACGGCAATAACAGCAAGCTCAAACACTAGCGGCAATACCGCGACTTCGACCAGAGGATCGACCAGACATAGTCAGACTCCAGTGGGCTGGGCGCGGGTGTTTGGTCCGGGCATGGACGGCAGGGAGAACGGCGTCTTGTCGCCAGCTCCCATTCCCCACACACACCCTACCAAGCAGTGCACCAGTGTCCTGGCAGTAGATCACAGGAAGCCACCAATTCACTGGAACAAGTTTGCACAGTGGAAAGATGCGATGGCCGTGTTCCCTGGTCCACCGAGCCTAGCCGAGAGGCAGTGTGTCAACCCGTACATACTTCCACCAGCACCCAAGCACGCCACTCTCACCTCCGCCACATTAATGACAGACTCTGAGTTATTGCAGTACACAAGGAAACTGGGCTGCAACGATGAGCTTACGAGTAGTACAACAGAATCAAATGTTGACATGGGCAAAGCTGCTCACAGTCACACAACAGGCCCCGGACCAGAGGAACGAATCGACAATTGGCAAGCTCTGGTGGAAAGTGGCTACGCACATGTCTGTGACCGAACTGCGAAAGATTTTGACGTATTCAGTGCCAAGCGATGGAGTACGGCACTAAGCCTTGCTTTTGCAATCCCCGGCCAGGTGGCTAGGCTAATGGAAAGCGATCGCTGGAAACTCGCTCTGGACTTGACGGGCTCTGAGATTCCCGTGCAGGCGGCCGAGGAGTTCATCCCGGTGGCGGTGCAGGCCTGGAAGGACACTGCCGTCGCCGCACAATCCAGTATGGCAGGTCCAGTGAAGTGTCAGCCTGCGGCACGGGGCAGCATGGCCAGCCGCTGGCTCTGGGGGAAAATGATCACATATGTCAAGACCGTGAGAGCAGTGATGTGGTTGATGCGCCAAGACGAGAAACGTCAAGGCAACAAAGACATTGGAGTCAATCACAGACCCACGAGTGCAAAGAAGTTGAAGCGCAATGGCAAGAAACATAAACGCAAGAAAGGCAACATCAGAGAAAAGGATGTTACTGGAAAGAAAATCGCAAAAGATGCAATACCTGATAGCACCAGCACGATTGGACACCAATGGCGACAGGCGTCTGCTTTGGCTACTGAACTCTCCAAACGTGTCACGGCCACGCACATCCCCTCTGCGAGACAGCGCTGGATGGCTGCCTACGACTTGGTGCTGCATGGGGTGCCCTACCAAGCTCAGACCGAAGAGAACTTCCCCACCGTTCCCCAGGTGCACAGACGTGCCTACGACATCGCCACTGGCTTGCTCTTCACTCATTTCTTTCTGCCGTCAGCTAGAGGCTTGAGAAGCAATGCCAGAGACAATAATGGCGACATCCACAGCCATGAAGAGAAGAAAGCGAGCTCAGTGAAACAAGCCCACACGCTCGGCAACGCTGTCACAAAAAGTCAACCGGCGAAAGTCCCCATGGAGTGTTCTGGGAGCAAGAGACACTCACGTGTTTTGTCATCGCCCAGAATCTGTTCCAAGTCACCGTGTACCAGAAAAGCACCAGTGACAATTTCCCGTCCGCCGGAGACCGTGCCAGAGGACATTGAAAGCAAGCTTGCAAACTTCCACTACGCACGCCCGGAGCCCGGTCTGCGTTCAAGACACTGTCCAGGTACTCACACTCTTCGACTGGAGCATGTAGAGCACGGGTATCCATAGCTTTTACACTGAACTCAAAGCTGTTCTGGGTGTGCCATGCAGCACTCATAGTCTTGTCTTCAGGTTTGCACTGACTTGCAATAAACATGTACTCTGCGATACTACCCGGCACTAGTAGGGTAACATACCGGTAGTATGGTGAACAGAGTTCTTTTTCTGGAACCGATCAAATGTGTACAGGCTGCGCAAAGCGCGGCATGTTTTAGACTAGCAATGTGGGTGATTTCAGTGTGCATAGCATGTAGCATTGTGTACTGGCTACTGTCCGCCGTCACAGCGTGAACGGGAAACTGTTGATTGCATGTTTGTGATATCTCAGAGCATGATCGAGTTGCCGCTGAGGTTGCCTTGAGCAAGTACATGTAGCTTTCTGCATGCGTGGCTCATCCTCTTGTGTATATGCTTGAGGCCTTCCTACAGGCTCTCGGTATATTTGCCTCCCTGTCCGTATTTATTGATCACCATGTAACCGTCATGGTAGTCTGGCCCGATGACTGGAGTCCATAAAAGCACTTGCATTGCTGAGATCTTGTTCATAAAATATAATGCTACAGTCAGACCCCGCATAACCGCACACATCCGTCTTCCACAAAAAAAATATCCGGATAGGCGAGGGAACCGGATAATCGAACAGATATACTGTATGTAAGCAAGCCATGTGCTGTAAATCGGTAACCAACGATTTTCTTCCGGATGGCGAGGAGTCCGGATAAAAGAGGACCGGATATGCGAGGTCTGACTGTACTGGAGCAGCGAGGCCACGGCTCAACACGAGCTTTTGCTACGATTCTTGGTCTAAAACTGCGAGCGCGGCTCGACTTGTTTCCCGTACTTTGCATTGTTTTGTACGCGAGAATTTTAAAATTCAAATTTTAATTATTCGTTGCGGAGGCCAGAACACGAGGATTTTTTTGATTGCGTGCGCGTGCGCACACAGGCAGGTAAAACCGTCATCACAAAACGTGGAGTACGACCGCGGTACCGCGGTTGGCGAGTGTCAGTGGAACCGCGCTACTCCGCTGCACGCAGCCAAGTGGCGCGGAGCCGCAGAGGAACCCGGCCGTCTCAATGTCTACTTAGGTACAGGAGGTGGTCTCCCATGCAGGGGCCCCACGCCAACAGCCAATGGGCTCCACACGGCACACAGGCATGCCGCGTGGTAATAAACGACGAGACGCCTCATCACCCAGCCATACTTACTAGTACAGTCAGACCTCGCTTAACCGCACACATCCGTTTTTCAAAACAAAACAAAATATCCGGATAGGCGAGGGAACCGGATAATCGAACACCGGTTATGTTGGATGCATCACGTACCGGTATGCTGTAAATCGGTAACCAGCTATTTTCTTCCGGATGCCGCGAGGGATCCGGATAAAAGCGGACCGGATAAGCGAGCTCTGACTGTACAGTATCCTCTCGAACACCTCCACAAACCGGCGGCTGTACGAGACACTCAGCGTGGACATTAATTTTGATAAATTTATAAGTGTATTGGGCTCGAAAGGTCTGGTGATATGACCTATACTATAGTGGAGAGTGATGGCAGTCAAGGATTCAAGGTTCATCATTCGTAATCCTATATTTTATTCCGTATTCAAAAAAATAGCGCTATACAAGGTCAGTTTAGATGCACGGCCGGCCCGATGCACGGGTAAAATACTAAAATTATATTATGCTGAAATACATAGTAGATGACAAAGCGTCGTGTCTAGTGATCAGTTCGCTGTAGTCTGTCAATGAAAATTATAATAATTATTATCACGCCAGCCACATGTACGCCCACCATCAACATTACCTACGCTGCCGTCACCGGTGGCAGCAGTCAAGCTAGTGGTCAAGCAAAGCTGTGAGCTATTTCAATCGCCAAGGAAATCGATGATCCTGTCCAGCAGATCACACGTTGGCTGACATGCTGGCTGCGACTACGTGTACGTTAGCCACAGAGTCATGTTTGTGCAAGTAGATAAGGTCCCCACATTCGCAGTACCCACACACAGCACTCGCATACAGCACTCGTACGCACCACCCGTACACAGCACTCGTACACAGCGCTCATATCCATACGGAAGTAGCAGTTCTTTCAAGCAAACCTGTATCGTCTATTAGTATTACGGTCTAAGCTCTAAGGACTGGTGCAGCCGTATGCGGATCACACAGCTGACGAGTGCAGCGATTGTCAACGCATGCAGTGCGAAGGCTGAAATGTTCACCAGGCAGCTTGCCATTTCCGTATGCGGGAGTGAGGCTCACACCCAGTGTGCAAACATACGAGTTCCATGCGTTCTTCTAGCCTTGCAGAAGAGGTTTGATGGCCTCAGCAGTGCCGTCCAGCCCCATACGTATGGTGGAGTAGTAAAGAGTCTGTCCACTGACAGTATCCATGTGTCTAACCCACAGGTCCATTAGAGCGTCGAACAGGTCGAACGACCTCTTGCTGTCCGCCGCGTTGTCAATTGTCTGCGGAATATCGGACATTGCAACATACAGAAGATGCAACATCAACACCAAAATTAATGTGTAAGGAAAACAAACAGAGGGCAGCGCTATTTAACCGATCACGAACAGTACAGGGTGAAGCTTGTACAAATGGCCGACACCCCTGGCACCTCCAAACTCTGGCCTGGCTTGGGAATGATCCCACTTATGGGCTCACCACACCTCAGGGAGTGAGTGACGGCAAGGTGCAGAAAAAGGATTGATGGCATCAGTGTATCCGTCCCGGGATCCAACTGCATTTACCCCTGCCCCCAGTGAAGGTGATACTTGCTACTAGTGTGGGTGGCTAAATCAGAATGGATCTGATAAAAGCTTCACTAGCACCATTGATTACACAAGAGTTAATCCAGCCAGAAGTAGTCCATGGTTAACAGGTGTGTACACTTCAAATAGATAGTATATGAACCCTGGAACCAACAAAGGTGGCATGTACAACATTACACCTTCAAGCAGCCGATCCCGTTGGCAACAGACCCAGCACTATCCGGCATAAGTGTACCCACCAACCAAACTAGCTGGCACCACACACACGCGCGAGCACACACACACACACACACATACACACACACACACACACACGCACGCACACACACATACACACACATACACACACACACACACACACACAGTGCAGCTCCCTCAAACATCTGAAAAACACGTTATCACAAAAGTGAGTACGTACCGACTTTGGTCCATTCGGGAACTGAGTATCATCATCCAGGAGATAGCTACCAAGCTCATAGACAGTCCGTACCTCATCTGCCAAGTATTGCTTCAGCTTATTGAACCTCTCAGTGCGCTGCAGGTGCGATAGCCGCCGGAAGTCCACCCATTGGTCGGGAACACGGCGCGTCCGCGGACCTACGAGTAAGTGAATACCCGACCAGCCACACGAAAGGATTTACTCAATGTGTTGCCAGGCATCAGGCCATAAAGACAATCAACTAGCATTTTTGTTGTTAGCCTGCACAAACTCCATGGAAGCCACTTCATGTATTTAAAAGTCACTCGCAATCCATCAAAAGCACACGGAGCAGTCACCTTCAAACATCGCCAAAGTTAGTAAAGACACCATGATGTTTTGCTGGTCTGCGAATAACGCAATTAAATACATGTACACTGGTTGGCCAGACCTCCATGCAGTTCAATTGATGTGCTTTTGCCGGTTCACCATTGCCATAACAGATTGACAATGCACTAGCCAACTCAATGTTTGTACATGTGCATACGAGTCCATGTACACTGTACAACATACATGTATCACATAGACCAGCTGAGCAGCTGGAAAGGAAGAGCGCATTGCTTGTCACCTTACCACTGCTGGTTGAATTGGGGTGTTCGAACGACACAACAACTGTATCGTCGTTAGCGCTAGTGGACAGGTCGTCGTGTCCCGTACTGCTAGCACCACCGCCAGTGCTGCTACTACTACTGCCGCCGCCGCCTTTGACCACCTTGCAGACCAGTTCGCCGTACACCAGGCGACCGCGATCCCACAGGCGGCAGCCGTCGTCCAGCTCAAAGTGCGCCAGGGAGGAGCGCATGTACGAGGACGTCTGGCGATCGCTGTCGTCGCGCGCCACCCAGCTCCCAGCCGGTATGATGCGGAACGTGTACTCCAGGCAGTCGGTGCGCCTCAGCAGGATGTACTCGGACGCACGCCCCGCCAGCGTCATGTCCAGTGGTGGATCGTCGAGCTGAGAGATGGCCGTGTCGCAGGAGTTCGTCGCCGACGGGATCACCCTGATGCTCAGCCCCAGGCGCTCGGCATCCAGGTCCACCCACTTGGTGTAGACGAACACACGGCACAGGTGACGCTTTCTGCTCCTCAGCAGTCCTTTCTGCTTCTCGCTCAGCAGCTGCGGACTGGTGACAACAACTGAACACGATAACGAGAAGCGGAACAAAACCAAGGTCAACGTGGCCGCACATCACATAGTTAGCTGAATATACCAAACAATTGCCATTGGGAATGCTGCTACTGCTGGACCTCTGCCATAGAGACCCCTTTGCTGCATCTACATTGGCCATGTCACTACATGTATACGAATACGGTATCAAACTTTGAACAATACCTTACTTCACTCTATGTACATGTATCAGTGACCCAATGGTTGCTAAGAAAGTGTGCAAAATATAGGAGCTTAGGCTTGGGGTTGCCCCCAATGCAGAAAGCAAAATGATACCCCAAGAACAACTCTATTTCAAGATTCCTGGCGAGTGAGGCAAGAGCTTACGGATCCTGCTGAAGTGGCGCATGGTGACGCGGACGAGCTTCTTGACATGATCAACAGTGACATGGTCGTACGGGCATTGCAGCCGCTCCGCAGCCGTCCTGTTGGACGCCTTGGCGGGGACGGCGCTGTGCTTGTCCTCCGGATATTTGCTGAGCGTCCAGACGTGGCGGCCCACGTGGACGATGGTGCAGTCCGAGTGGCCGGCGAATGCATCGCTGCTGCTGCCGGTGCGAGTCAGTGATGGGTGGTGCACGGCATTGTCGGTGCACGGGTAGTGTACCAGATAGAGCTGTGCACCCAGCATGGTGTATGCACATTAACACACGCACACACACACACGCACACACACACACACACACACACACACACACACGTATGCAAGAACGTGCACAGACACACACACGCGCACACACACACACACACACACACACACACACCAGGAAAAGGACACAAGTAAAAAAAATGATGAGAAGCATTCACAATGGGTAGACTGTTGACAACCGTACAGATATACTTGAGGCATTTCAAGCATGGACACAGTACACGTGTGCTTGCATACAACATTACGTGGATTCGGGTTAAGTGCGGGAGTATGGATCGGTATGCTTCACTCTTCATTCCACATCTACCTACATGATCTTGCGGTCCAAACCCGGGACAGAATTGTGATACTCGCACAGTGCCGCTCAATGAAATCCGATCGCGTGAGCCAAGTTTTTGCCTTGCGCCAGCTTTCATCCCAGTGTTCTCAGGTCTAGAGTTGCAAATGCACAGCGTTCGGAGTGGCATTGACTCGCTTGACTGGATTTCATTAAATGCATCACTGTACTTGAAGTACTGCAAACAACAGTATACACTGACACAATATACATGTGCTTGCTCACAACGCTACGTGCATTCGGGTTAAGTGCATGGGGTATGCGTCGGGCATTTTTCACTGCGCGAACCCACGGATACCTACGTGGTGTTGTCTGTCCAGGCCCGGGACATCAATCTCAAGCTTGACGGGCTCGTCAAAGTGAGTTCCATGAGGCCTCAGCACCACCATCTGTTAGCAATGGTGACACACACAAAAACACACAAAGGAAAACAAACGTTGATAGTCAACACAATGCTCTTTCTCCACCGGTTATGTCTGGAAAATTGGGCGAAAGATTTTGATACAGACATCATACACACTTTTAAACATTAATGGAAATAACCTTCAGAGCTCGCATGGGACTCAATCAAGCTGAGCTTCTGCATCCGTAGAACGCCACCACCCTCAAAGTTCAAGGCACAGATGCAGCTCATAAAGCGGTAGAAGATGCGTAGATCAGACCCCAGCCTAAGTTAAGTGGGCAAAGCACAAGAGTTAAAGTGGTCAAAGACCAATAATTATTAAATAACTACTCCATTCGCTGCATCCATATTGCCCGCATGCCAGCCTTTGCCAGGTCATGAGTTGCCTAACAAGCTTACACTGTGGAATGTGATGGGAGCACCTTCCTCTGTCTTCAACAGATGGCGCAGCTTAAAGTGCACGGGAGGCGGGATGTGTGTGATCTGATCCACGGCGCCGGCGGGAAAGCAAACACGGGCGCTTCTCATGGCAATGATAGTGCCGTCTGGATGAATGGGAATGTCGGATGTGTTGCTCTGTTGCAGGGCCACAGGATAGATGAGTTGTGTCAACCTCAAGCTACAACTGACTTTCCAGTATGGATTGGTAACAAATCTTACAACAAATAACACATTTTTTAAGTCTGCACATGATGCATAGTCCAAATATGGAGCAGGAACATAAGATGAGACTATAGGATTAATGAGGGACCATGTGCTGATTGAGGGGAATTCCCCTTTTTGACCGGGGGGAAGGGGGGGGGGGTGCTTGCGTTTTCCGGAACAGGTTTTCAGAGAATACTGACCCAATATGATGCGAGTCCTGCAAATGATTAGGTTTTCATGAGCAGGTGCACATCATCGGTCTGCCTGAATGAGCTACATACTCACACACAACCCCCCCCCCTTCTCTACACACATGCATGCATGCACGCACACGCACGCACGCGCACATGCACACACACACACCTTGAACCTTGAAACTGCCACCTAAAGGTGATGCAGTGCTTCAAAGAGGCAAGGAGGGCAGAGCTACTTCTTGCATTTGTGTTGAGCCAGGTACTGGAGACGTGTGAACTTCCGAGAGCAGGTCGGGCATGGGATGGTGCGGCGCTCGGAGCCAGAGCCACACACACACACACACACACACACACACACACACACACACACACACACACACACACACCACTACAGTTACTACCTCACCTCAGAAACAACCTGATAATGCGTTGCTCCGTCGCCATCCGAAAGAGATTGCGACACACGACTGCCAACGGAGCTGGTTGAGCGTCGGTCACTTAAGGGAGAGGATGATGCTGCTTCTGCTCCAGGCGTTGGCGTCAGAGCTGTTGTCAGTAGCAGGCGTGCAGGACTAAGGGACACGGTCCGAGCCTTGCAGCGTCGCCGCATGCCCTAAAGACATTCGAGTCGGGGTGGGGGGTCAAAACTGTGAAAGCCGCTCAATGAGCGTCAGCTTAGATGCCGTAGTGTTAAAACGCATTGCACATGAATATTTATGATAGATCTTCCAGTGGATAAATACACCACTGTACATAGCAATGGTAAGACTGATCTGTTTTTTTCTACGGAAATGGAATTGTATATTAGAGGGGTCAGACGACAACTTACTTAAAAGTGGGGTGGTAAGAGAGGCAGGGATAGAAGGATGGTTCTGGTTTCGCAATCTTGAATAACAAAATAAGGTTTGCGAGTGTGTGTGTGTGTGTGTGTGTGTGTGCGTGTGTGTGTGTGTGTGTGTGTGTGTGTGTGTGTGTGTGTGTGTGTGCGTGTGCGTGTGCGTGTGTGTGTGTGTGTGTGTGTGTAGCGGCAGGTTGGGGAACACCGACCAGCCGTCTGCTAACTTACTTTGACTGAATCTTGGTAAGCATGAAGTAGTGATCCTTCTCTAAATGTTTGTAAAGAGGGGGGGGGGGGGGATGGGTGAGGGGGAGGCAGCAAGACCTGCTTACCCGCCTGAAATCATTGTTGGAGTTATCCTCCACATCAGTGTCATCCGCTGTTGCAATGTCCAAGTCGCCACTTATAAATCTTGCACCGGGCACATACAACAATTCAGGAGATCCCTGGCTGACTGGTCGACTCTGAAACATAAAATAATTAGGTGCATACCCGCACCCATCCATACATACACACTCAGATAGGGAGAGGGGGAGAGGGGGAGAGGGGGAGAGGGGGAGAGGGGGAGAGGGGGGGGGGGGGATACATGAGTGTGCATTTAGTATTAAGTCTGCACGATCTACTTGAAAAATAAAGCAATCCAAAACATACCCCCGGGTCAATGTGTACCTGAAATTCAATACAATGCTCCCTTACTCCCAGTAATGTGGCAACGTCAGCATTGCCATGTACATGTGTGTGTGTATCACACTCCCTAGGACCCATGGCATACAGGATACACAGCAGACTTTGGAGCGCTATTCACAACCCATGACCATGAACTACAGTGCTAACGGGGTGGTACTGCAAATCTGCACAAAAGTCACAAATCCATATGATTTGGTAAAAAAATGGCAAAAACTATTTTCGGTGAGATGGCGGCTAGTTGCTAGAGTAGCATGGCTGAGGGCAAATAGTTTCACGAGAGAACTTAGCAATAGCCGCATCCCGGTTTTAACACCGGTGCACACTGGCTGGCTGTAAGAGGAGTGCTTACAATCGACCCGGAACAAAAAGACGACGACAAGCTCATCGTAATTTGCTCGTCGGCACCCAGCGTGCTAGTGCTGGTGCTTGTTTCGAACGCACTGGTCGACGCCACGTCTGTCATGCCGTCCGTTGTGTTGCCGTCCGTGAGGCTATTCCGATAGCTGCTGGCGACGTCCGTGTCAGTGTCCACGCTTACGTCCGCACTATCGTACGGCGTTCTGCCGTCCGTGTCGGTGTAGAAGTCACTGTGCCCTGTGTCAATGCCAGACGTGCCCTGGCTACTGCTCTGGCTCTGTAACAAAGCATACGTGCACACACACACACACACACACACACACACACACACACACACACACACACACACACACACACACACACACACACACACAGAAAGGCAGATACACAGACACACGGGCACAGCCATACAAGAACAGACAGGCACAGACACACATACACACACACACACCGTGGCACACACACACACACACACACACACACACACACCGTGACACACACACACCTCAGACCTCAGACATGCCCATCGCGAAGCGATGATAGCGAACAGCTATGTTAGACATAGCAACTTGTGCTGGGATTACACCATTCAACAGCTTGCAAGGCTGATGAATTGACCAGCCTGGTATCCACCACACAGCTGATTGAAGTGGCTTTCTGGCCAGTGAATCCCTATTTTTCATTTTTTTTCATTTTTTTTACACACACGCCACACCACATACTCCGGCATACACTGGCTGTTGGTAACCACCCAGGAGAATGAAAGAACACATACACACACACACACATACACACACACACACACACACACACACACATAAATGTACACACAGACAAGCACAAACAGACAGATGAGCTTGACATAGGGAGGGCAGTGCTCATCTCCTTTCCAGGGTAACCCTTTCGCCGAGTCCCCAACCAAAGTCAGGTACTCAATCCCAGATGGGTCTCCCAATGGTAGACATCATCCCAATGGTAGACATCATATTCACACAAACTGGGAAACAAACTCACCACCTCATGCTTGGAAGGCCAATGCTCTAACCACTTTGCCAACCATGCATCCCTAATAGTTAAAAAAAAAACTTATCGTGTCCGTTCCCGAAGGGAACTGACGACGGCCGCTAACACCCGGTAAACCCCGGGCAGCTAATGGGGTTTCTCGGCACTTGTGCCAGCGGTTGTGAGACTTATCCCCGCATCCCCACCGCTAGGCGCTGCATCTGCCGCTAGGGTTAACAGGGTTTAACCTAGTGGTGTGCATGGGTAGTCGGGTACCCGTGCTACCCGTGAGGACCTCGGGTAGACGGGTACCGAATAGTACCCGGAAACCCGAAGTCACAGATGACATCATGTACAGTGCACGTGTACAAATAATTCACGCATGTCTACCCAGTGTGTAAGGGAAGGGGCCGGTGTGCATTGTGGTCTTACCATGGAAACATTACCCGATCGGGTACCCCTGCTACCTGTGGAAAACTACCCGGACCCGATACCCGAAGAAAATGCTACCCGGCTCAGCCCTAGTTTAACCCTAATAATAAATCAACGTCCTAAGAAAATGGTACTTGTACGGCCGATACCGTCGTGACTGTAACGTTCCGGCAAACTCACCCGATGCCCTGATTGTAAATGGGGCTCTGTTCACACTGTAGTCTCTATCCCCTAGCCTGCTGCAAGCATAGCTCGATGCCGGGTACTGTGGCTAAGCACCCCACACTGGCCGCAGCATGTGACATGACTCGGAGCATATGGCATTGGCGGGGCGTACCCCAAACCCAGTTTAGATCCTGCACTCTTGTGGATTGTGTGCCACTATTGCTAAGGTGTTCGTGTTTACCAGTGGAGTTAAAAAATAAAAATGCTCTAGCACTCGAGGTGAGCAGCTTCCGCAACGTACCACGTCTCCGATGGATCCACGGATCTTTCCAAACTGTGATTGCAAGCCTGTTAGCTCTGCGAAACATCACAAGGAAACACAGAACAGAAACGAACCACACATTGGCAAGACCAGAACGTAAACCACTAGTCTTGATTCAGTGACCAGAAATTCTTGCCGTGCTGAATTATAGTTTAGCATGCACATACCGGACAGTGCATGCGAGCACATGTACAGTAAACCTGTCAAGGGGACCACTCGGATAAGGCGACCACCTGTCCCAGAAGACCACTGCAGCCAGGACCCAAGGATGCTATTTCCAGTCAAATGACCCCGGATAAGGAGACCACCTGGTAACAGAGACCGTGTTTTGAAGGTCCCTTGAGCGGTCGTCTTAGACAGGTTTCACTGTATACCGTTGGAGACCCCTTGGTCAGCATCCCTTCAGTTTGCATCCAGACAATTCTCAATATCATGCACCGCCACTTTCTATCTAACTACAGTAAAACCTGGTTTAAGCGACCACCCCACGGTGCAAGCAAAAGCGGTCATTAAAGCCAGGTGGTCTTTAGAGCCAGGTCCCACAGTGTCTGTATAGTAGTAGTAGTAGGTGCATGGAAAAACGGTTGTTAAGAGCAGGTGGTCGCTAAACCCAGAGGTCGCTTACACCAGGTTTTCCTGTACAGTGAAACCTGTCACGGTGACCACGCTGACAAGACGACTGTCTGTTCTAGAGGACCATTACAAGTAGGACCAGGGAGTGTTATATCCGCCGGACCGGTCAAATGACCCTGGAGAAGGAGGCCAACTCTACACAGCGACCACATGTTTAAGGTCCCGGCTTGAGCGGTCGGCTTACACAGGCTCCACAGTACCCGCGTTACTTTTTCAAACAGTACCCTGCATAGCAGCACTAGCTCCTTTCTGCAGTGCCTGTACGGTATACTAGTAGTGATATGATCATTGCATCAGCATTACATCAGCATCACAGTAGTGATACGATCATTACATCATCAACATGGTCATGACATCACCATCACAGTAGTGATACAATCATTACATCATGGCATTGCATCTTTGCACATCCTGATCATTACATCATCAACATCATCATCCTTACATCATCATTACATCACCATCACAATAGTAATAAGATCATTACTTCCGTCTACACCTACGAGCAACAAAGGCGCTTGCTCAATGCTCACCAGATGGACCGGGGCTTTTCTTCTCGCATTTGTGCAGCATCAAGTTCTTGTCCTAAGCAAAATACACACAGGCAAATTTACCATACACACACGTAACCATGACCACAACTTAGCAAAATTTGAAGACATAGTGCAAGCACTCGTGCATTAGCGTAAAAAAAAAGTAGAGTTAGCCAGATTCGCGGTCGCATCACCTGACGATGCATCAAGCAAAGGCAAGCTACACGTCAACTGAATGGCTAATCCTAAGACGTGCTCAGTGCCGTGGTTACGTTCATATTGTTACGCGTGTCCAATGCGGTTGTGTCGGTAGTAGCTCAGTAGTTAGAGCATCGCTGGCCTCAAGGGAAAGTCCCTGGTTCGGGTCCTGGTGGTGACAGTCAATTTTTTCTTCAGACTTTTCCCGTTGTTGCTTATGGTTGTCTCCTTTCCATGCACACACCTTACCTGCTCCATGGCGAGCCAGAACGGTGCGACTTGCGCGATTCTCTGCGGCGTCTTCTGCAGTGGGCACACGGGTGCCTTGCCGTCCGCCATGGTGCCGAGGGCGTGGGCACAGCTGTCGGTGTCGCAGGACTTCCGTCCGTGTTCTATGCATCTGTTGCCGGCGGGTAAGCCGCACGGGCACGGCACGGCCGGCCTCACGACGACGTCACGACGCCGCTGCTGCCTGACTAGAACGCTGCTGACGACTTGCCGGAGCTCTTCCAGGGTCTCGGTGCCGGTCTCGTGATCGCCCAGGAGCTTCGTGTACCCCTCCAGGCACACCTGCAGGCCAAAGCGGGCATAGCGCATGCGCAGCCACGGCCAGCCTTCCCTGCACCAGTAAATCCGCGCCTCGTCCAACGACAGCTGCGTCCATGAGATGTTAGGGGACATGTGCAGGACGCTGGCAACACATTTCCAGTACAGCGCGACCGGAAAGTGTAGCGGATACTTCTCACCGGGTGCTGTCAGGCAAAGGTAGATAGGCAATGATAGGCGTGAACCCTCGACTATGCTTATACGCTGCAGCTTGGCTACGGCCGGGATCATGAAATCACGCTTTGCCTCACCATCGGGACGATCATCATCCTTGATTGGAATGGATGCCAACAGCCCAAGCTCTTCCAGAACGCCAAAGATGCAATCGTACTCCTCGCGGTTGGACATAATGTGATCCAGCCGTATATTTGTCAGGCTATCGTGCCCTTCGTACTTCTTCAGAGCAAACTTGGCCACCGACTCGATGGTCGTACCGTTATTGTAGCGCTCCAGGTACACCTCCTTGCGCATGCCGAGGCGTTTTCGCTGGAAGTTGACGTTGGCAAACGCACTGACGCAGTCGAGTATGAACTGTGAGTTCAGGATGATCAGCTGCTCCAGGGTGTCGCTCGGAAAGTACGCCAAGTGACCGGCATCGTGAGCATACCGTAACAGCTGCTCCATGCCATCTGTGTCGTCATTCTGGACAGCGTCAACTGCCTCTGCAATTGTCGTAGCATCTCGGAGGGAAATCCACGGTAAATCACTCTCTTTCTTGAGCATTTGAATTGCTATGCAGAAGCGCAACCATACGACCGGGATCTGGTGATTGCTTTCTCGGCATCGCTTGATGATGGTACTCCGCAATCGCTGGATTCCGTCGGTGCCTGCTCGGTCGGACCCCGTACTGTCAACGGTGAAGTGCGATGCCGGGTTCTGAACCAGCAGTCTGTGCCGCGACTGTCTGATCTTCTTGTGCAGCACTTCCCGGGCATCGTCGTATTTCTTCTGATCGGCGCCTGCAGAACAGCAGCCGACTGTAAACAAATCCTGTGTGGCCTCTACACCGCTCGTCCTGCCGTGAGGAAGCAGCATGTCAAACCAGGATAGCAGCTGGTCGAGGCGTGTTGAACCCTGTGGCAGCGCTGCACGCTGGGCGCATTCTTCGGCACTGTCACCGTCCCCTCCCTGCCCTGCAGCTCTCTCCATCAAGTCCTTTGACGCATCGTAGGTCACAACAAGTGTTGTCTGTGACGTCATCAGAAGTGGCTGGACGGCTGGGTAGGTACACTGACCATGCAGCTCTAGGAACGTTATCACCGTGAATTCGGACTGGGCACTGGATGACTTCATGTAACGGGACAGGTCCTTGCCAAGAAAGGCACGCACCGTGTGATGCACTTCGTCCGGAGTCGGCTGGTCGCTCAAAATACGATATGCAACGGGCTCGCAGATGCTCGGAACGGCACCTTTAGTAGGGCTCCTGGCGCTTTTACCATTCGTGGATGAAGTCCCTTCGGCGGAAGTAGCAGACTTCGCCTGCGGTGGTGCGTCTGCGCTCGGCTGGGGCTTCATCAGGGATGCCACGTACAGCCTGGATAGTGCATCGACCACGTCATGGCACTCGACGAGCCGTCCTCCCTCCACAGTCGCCACAGCATACTCTGCCTGCATGCCCGGCGCCACACTGGGACCCTGCGGTGCATAAGACCGACCAAGCAACGACGATAGTAAACTGCCTCCGCCGGCCTGGGGCGCCCCCACGACAACCACATGCAGGTGACGCACGTTCGCTTTTTCACCTCGTATCTTGGCGGCCATTGTGGCAGCCTTGATCAGACGAGATCCATCGCAGCCTGCATTGCCAAATTCACACAGTAGAAGAGAGAAGAGAACAATGGTCTTCGATCACACCGGTACACGTGCAGATAGGTATAAATCATGTACACATGGCAATATAATGTCCACTGAGTCGGTGTACTCGGCAAGTATGTTCAGACAAGTGGAGTCACCGTATGCGCTTCTCAACTCTTGATGCAAACATTGCAGACATGACCATCATAACCACTCAAACAGACTAACACTCTTATGGTTGTGGAGAGAGCTTCCGGGGGGGGGGGGGGGGGGGGGGGTGTTCATGCCTTGCCATCTTTAAAAGTCATAACTATATTGTGCAACCCAGCGCGCCAGAAAATCATTCCGAAATAAAACTTGATTTGTGCCAGCTCATGCCAGAGTCACATTGCATACCTTCCATTGTTACTGGGGACTCCTTCCCGTGACTGCTGCTTCCGTCTAATCACAACAGACCTACAAAAGCGGCACAGGGTAGGGCACGCAAATAGCACGGTACTCGTATTATCACCTCGTGCTGAGTGATCATGTGAAAAAAAACAGCTGCCATCACGCCAGTCTTCTTAAACACTACAATTCAGTGTCTGATCAAGACTGCTGTTGGCATCAGGGCATCCCACTCCATACGTCACATTGTGAGTTTTAAGGCCAGGGACACGCCACGGGAGTAGTAAAATGCCAGCGATTTACTAATCCCTCGTTCGTACTTGGCTTACAACACCGAATACAGGTGTTGACAATGCAGCCCCGTTCTACCTCAGGCTAAGCCTTGGGCTCCTAAAGATAAGGGCTATTGAATGCAGCCAGAACTTACTTGGGAGTACATCTGCCCCCTCCGTTTTTAATTTGCCCGTTGATGATTAATCAACCGTGGGAAGCAGAGTATCGTGACTGTCACTGCAATTTTGTGTGCTCAATAGTAACTGAATGGCAAAACCGGGAATTGTAAAATCATAGTTTGCAGGAGACAAACATTCACACAGTCACACAATGCAATCAGACTGAAGAAAAGGATAAGCTTTAGAGACTCCTCACAGTAACATTTTACACTGAGCTTCTCTCATCAGGGGAATTACTGGTGTCAAAAGGTGCAGCTTATACTCCGGAAAATACCATATGTCCATTGGTTGCCTATAGGGCTTGAAAGTGATGACGTCAAAAACGCCCAGGGAGTAGTAAATTGACATCAGATTTCTATTTTGGATCCACTAAGGTGTGACTTTGCTATTGCCTATGTATGTGGGTGCATAGCAACCCACTCATGTCGCATGCAGGTGTGACTTTTATTTCGCCACCAGTTGTCACCCCGCCCCCAGTAGCCAAATCAGTCAGTTTCACCGGCTACATCACCTTGCTGTGAGTAAGACCGCTTGAAATGTGCTTGGATCCATACAAAAACCAGATCCAAGTGGATCCGGTTTTTGAATTTTTGAAATTGTTGCTATGCTGTGACGTAGCACTTTCAAGCCCTATTGTTGTCTCATTGCAAGCTTGTAAGATTTCTTCACAATTGCATCTTTCCACCATAT
>NC_088650.1:7397327-7504827 GCF_964019385.1 Sycon ciliatum | reverse complement strand
ATCAGGCGGGAGCTGGTTCCACAGGACTGCGCCGATGAACTGCATGGTCGCTCGACCCGCAGGACCGGGCCAAAATGGTACTCGAACGAGGTGATGTGCTGCTCCCCGAGTGCGGTCACCAGTAACTCTCACGAAGAAGCTGGTGAAGAGGGAGCTAGCTCGGGAGAACAGACAACGACGGACAAAGATGAGGAGCTTAATGTTAAACATGTCCTCCAGGGTGGTGAGGCGGAGCTGTTCAAAGATCGGGCTCGTGCGCGACCACGGTGGCAGACCGAAGAAGCCGCGGATAGCGCACTTCGTTAGACGTGTGAGGGGCTCCATGTTGCCAATTTGAAGTGACGGATAAAAGGCGTTGGAAGCGTACGACAACCTACCCTGGATCATCGACCTGTAAAACAGGATCTTTGACGCCAGGGTGAGGCTTCGGCGGCTCCGCCACAGCGCACCTACTGACTTCCGCACCTGCTGGATTGTGTGATTGACGTGAGGCTCCCAGGAGAGCTGCCCATCTACCATTACGCCCAGGTACCGCCCTTAGTGTCATCCGCAAAATACATTGGTGTCATTTTCCTCGACGACCTGAGCTGGCGGTCCCACATCCAACACCTTGCTAGCCAGACAGGGAAGGCCGTAAGTCGTCTATGGCGACATGGGGATGCACTTAGCATCACGGCCCGCCGGATATGGTATGTTGCCATGATACGAGCCAAGCTGTGCTACGCCGCAAACGCCTTCTTCCCCTCGCTGTCTGCCGCTGGTCTCATTCGGCTCGAAAGATCGGCGAAGTCCGGGGTTCGAGCAATCCTACGACTGCAGAACCCGATCGCGACTCAGCCGCTACGAGAGAGACTCTCATTGTCCACCATTGAGAGATTGTTTCAGCGAAAGCTCCTCATGTTTGTATTCCGTTGCCTGCACTCTCTGTCAAGTCACTTGTTCTCGTCTTTCTTCACCCCAACCACACCTTCTCAAGAAGATCATGACCGAAGGGCCACTCGCGGACAGGTAACATGGCTCTTACGTGTCCCCTTCCCTTCTGGTTTCCAAGGTGCCATTCTCTGGAATAAGCTGCCGGCTGAAGTTAGATGTGCATCACGAAAGGATGAATTCAAGAGCACCATCTGACACTGTATTGAATCGCTGGTCCCTACCTCTTTGTGTCTTATCCTCTAGAACCGCTAGTTCTTCAGTTCCCTCTTTTTCTGCACGATTGCCTTGTTTGTAAGTTCTCACCTCTTTTCTGCACCATTGCCGTATGCTCTATTTATGTGCACCATTGCCTTCCGGAACGCTATATTTTTTGTTCTCGCATCCTTTCTGGACATTTGTCTCCAGAAACGCTTTATCTGTAATTATTATTATTAAAAGCATGTCCGCGTAGGTGGCGGGGGTGCCACTTTCGCTTATGCCATTCAGGATTGATGTCTGAAGAGTAATACGATACAATGAAATGGCAGAAGTGACGTCAACAAAAGCCGTTAGCAACAATACCAATAGGACAAATGGAAAACTAATTACTTCATCCAAAGAATATGCATACAACATGTCTGGCGGAATCACGTGGATCACGAGAATCAGTCCTGTTAGGTGGGGCGGGCTCCACGCCATGCCTGTCGGTCCGCTGCCATTGTGCGGACTGCGTCAGCATCTAGCGGCTGGTGGAGGGTAAGTCCATGCCATGATGACAGTTCCGTCTGCAAGACCGTTACCAAAGTCGTCCGAGGTCGACCCCTGAAGCGTTCAGTGCCCTCGTCGTTGGCCAAGCGAAGATACATATCCACTGCCAACTGTGGAGGAGCAGTTGGGGCCAAACGAAAGATATGGCCAGCGAGACTGTAGCGCTGCCTTGTGATCTTCTCGCTGATGGGGACAGCTCCGCAGCGCTTATACAGAGTGTCATTGCTAATTCGTTAGGGTATCGCATGTCAATGATGCTCCTTAGCTGGGTCCTGTGTGTTATCTGTAATCGTCAGGGAAATCTTGCATAACAACTAAACTATCGTAATCCGACATCATCATTATTCATTTTTCTCATATCTTTCTCATACATATTCATATCGCAGATTTTTCGTTTTTGGTAGGAATCGGAGAATCCTCTCTCCGGTGAGAAGGCAGTATTGCCTGTGCCCTGAGCGAATTGAAATAAAAGAATACAACAACATACATTTCAGCAACTTGCACTTGTTTTGGCACGGTTGCGAAAAGCATAAGTTGCGAAAAATTATGGCATCTGTGGGAAAGGGTTATCCATGACGGATGATCACTGCAGGCACAGTACCGCGATTGTAGTGCGGATAATTTTAATTAGCTGTGACTCTGCCAAAATCGTATACCAATACCAGTACCATTGGTGATAACTGGTATTATCACTCTCTTATTATTGACCCCCACAGAAACTTGTGATCTCTAAGCGGTCAAATATCAGCATATATTGACCGCTTATATTGACCACTTATTATTGACCACTTAGCCCGAGGACTTAGAACTTTTTCCTCAACTTAGAAAAAAATCAGAACTGAAAGAAGAAAAATCTGAAGCCAAATGCTGGGATTTGAACCCAAACTGTCAGATTCTCAGTCAAAGAACTTGGGGAACATACTACAAGAGACAACTGAAAACTTTGGTTTACACAGCAGTAATGTCCAATGTAAACGGCATATGTACATACTATTAATAGTTTCTTCCTATAACAAAGAAAAAACAGTTTTAGGTATGCTATGTCGTGATAAATCTATTATTGCCCTCATAATCGGTCAATATATGAAATATAGACCTCGTAAAAGACCTCGGGGGACCTCGGTCTTTTACTCGTTCTATATTTCATATATTGACCTCTTTAATCGTGCAATAATAGATACATAGAGGGAAATACGGTACTGTTTGCCTTTTAAAATGAAAAGTATGATTCCTTCCGGAATCCAGATCCACCATCCATCCGATTGCATCTATTACCAAGAGTATAATATTTATAATAGGCATTATGCGGATAATGCCGGCAGAAAAATTGGCAGAATTCGGTACTTTTTCTGGTACGTTTCATACATGTTTGGTATGTGGATAAAGAAATGGAGCAGAATTCGAGGAATTGCCCGCCATAAGGTTTGTATGGTTCTGCCAATTTCACTGCTTTTCAAGCAGAATCACCACCTTTTCGAGCATTATCCGCACACCCCTAGTATAACCCCAGGTGGGGGGTTACATGTACATGTACATGTACATGTCATGAAACTCAGAGTTACAACCAACCTGAACGTCCTCCGCTGAGTCTGCTATGTACATGTACATGTATATACTCTTGCTATTACTGTTAAGTCCCGGTTTCACTCAGTCGGCAGAGCAAGCGGTTACAGTAATGGATAATGGTTATCATACAGAATTGCACACTTATTCAGAGAGAGAAAGAGTTCTCAGGTAATACACTGTAATCTAGCATGAAACTAATCCACAGGGAACTGATCTGCGGAGAGCTGGTCTTAATCGGCAAGAAACTAATCCACAGGAAACTAGAAAGGCAGCAGCTTTTATAGGGTGAGTAAGTAAGCTAGCCTATGGTCCGGGGATACGTAGAGCAGAGAGAAGTACTGAAGTAAGAAGAAAGGTCAAACTACAAGGTACATGATTGTGTGGGCAGAAGAATGGGAAAGGTCGGGACATGGCACATGTGCAAGAGGAATGCGTTTAGAGGAAGAACTGAATAGATAGGTGTACAATACATCGTATACATGTACATGTAGATGTGCAATTATACCAGGAGGACAACTGTTGAAAGGGGCATTAGGATGTACGTACAGCTGTTAGTAATAGTATGTGTAAATAACTAAAAGGGCGGCTGAAAGTGAAATGCATCAAAAGGTCTCCAGTGTGCTATCTAAGGTCAACCTCGAAAGTGTGTGGGAACAATACATGAATACAGCGCATAGTATAGTATTAGTAGTGCATGTAAAAGAGGATAGAAGGTGACAAGTTAAGTACATGTGCATATCATAATAATGTATGTATTCCTATCTAACATTCCTAGTATGTACTATAGTATGGGAAGAGTGTGTTGCTCCCTACATGGGAGCTCGCGGTTTTCCTGCCGACTTGAATTCTCACTTGACTGACTCACGACTGCCATCCAGAGCACACGAGAAGTCCATCGAACCGTCCACTCGGCAAACCTGCAAGAAAGCACCACTCCCTGCTCAATACACAGTGTTTCGGGGAATTCACCCCTCATCAGTTGAGCTTGAGTAGGCTGAGAAAGATTGTGCCTGAAGAGCACCACTTATATAGTGCTCTCCAGGCACAAACATCACCAGGGATGCAAACTTACAGAGACGCCCCGTTTCCAGCGCGACAAACACCTCGTGAACACCAGATAGCAGCCTGAGTCAGCGTCGCTCATGGAGGTGCTGAAGCGCTGAGGACCGTTGGCCGTTCACAACGTTTTTGCCTCCAAACCATCTACAATACGTAACATTGTAATTCTCAAGCCCGCGCTGGGGACAACAATGTGAAGAAGAGGTTGGTGCGACTTCGGCGATAGTAGGGGAAGAGTGTGTTGCTCCCTACATGGGAGCTGGCGGTTTTCCTGCCGACTTGAATTCTCACTTGACTGACTCACGACTGCCATCCAGAGCACACGAGAAGTCCATCGAACCGTCCACTCGGCAAACCTGCAAGAAAGCACCACTCCCTCACTCCCTGCTCACTCCCTGCTCAATACACAGTTGTACATGTAGTCCGTGACCTTCTCAATATCTTTCGAGTCGACAGAAGGTTCCGAACCGCACACTAACCGTTGCGTAACAGGCCAGAATTACTCAATTCTGGTGCCGCTCCTAGGCTAAGGCCTAAAGGGACAGGAGGCGTTACTTAGCACCGTTCGAATTGTCACTCTCTGTTGACTTTTTCAAGTTTTTGAGGAGTTTCGATTTTCTGAAGAGGTGGCTTATTGGCCTCTTCAGAAAACGAAAGTCTCCTCGAAACTCCACAACTCCATCCGATGCGAGAGGTGGATTAGTTCCGAAGAGTTTGGATTTTTTTTGGATTTATGGATTCCCCAAAGGCCGAGGCCTAGATCGAGGGGTCTCCGTACGTTCATGGCTTACTGGGAATAAATCTGGAAAATTGTAATTATAGATTGAGAAGAGGAAGGGTTATAACAAATGCGTACTGTAGAAATCAGCCATAACATTCGTTACTATGTTGTAGAAACTCTGGAAGGAATGAAACCAGCGGGTTCGAAGCGGGTGTTTGCAAAGATGGTACGGACATGAGACACAAAGCAAGGACTATTTTGGGTGGTTCTAATGTCAGTGGGGAGAGAATTCCAGGTGGCAGCGGTAACAAAGAGGAAAGTGGCACGCGAGTAGGTGTTCGCCCTGGCAGGCGGGACAAGTTGGAGAGGGCGCCGCGCGCTGGTGGAGAGACTATAGCCCAGCTCCATAAGGGCAGTGGTCTGGTGGTGGACCAGGTGATGGAGCTCCCGGAGGCACTGGATGTGTCGCCGCCATGCCAGACTGGGCCATTGGAGGTGCGCGAACAGAGATGCCTTCGGTTCAGTAGCGGAGGGAAACACACCGTACTGTCTCAAGACGACTCGTGCCAATCTGGCCTGCAGACGCTCAAGGACCGCCGCTTGGGATGCGGACAGTTGGAACTTCCACAGTGGCGAGGCGTATTCAATGGTCGGTCGGACATAACCAGTATAAAGCCGGTTTGTAACTTCCGGTGTTAGGCGGCTCGACATGTGGGCAAGTAGTACCACGCGTTGGCAAAATTTGGTGGTGATTGTTTCGATGTGGCACTGGAAGTTGAGGTGGCTATCAATTTGCACGCCAAGATGGCGGTGCGTGTCGACCGTGCGCACTTCTTCCTGGTTCATTCGCAGGTGCCCGATGTTTGGAGGGTCCGGTCCGTTGCTACGTGGGGAGAACGTCATTTGGAAAGACTTCGTGGGGTTAAAGCGTCCACCTGCCGAGTCGGCCCATTTCAGGGCGGCATCCGTGGCATCTTGGAGTGGGTGAGTATGATGCTGGGAAGAGGGAGTGGTAGGTGCAACGACTTCCGTTCCAATGGTCGTGTCATCGGCAAAAAGAAGAACTTGACAGTGGTCCTCGTCTGGGATGGTCTGCGGGAGAGAGTTGATGTACAGAAGGAACAGGATAGGGCCGAGATGGGATCCTTGTGGTACGCCAGCGGCTATAGGGCGGGTTGTGGATACGGAGGAAGTGACTTTGACCGTGAATTGCCGGTCACCAATAGGGTCCAGCGGATAATGCTCCGAAAATGTTCGTATAATGCTAACCATAATGCTCCAAAACCTGCCTTATAATGCTGATTATAATGCTTCAGCAAGGGCTATAATGCTCTTGGTTTGGGACAAAAATGGAAGAAAGTCTGCACATTGTCAAACTTCCAGGAAATTATGCATATCGTCGATCTGCATCTGAAGTTGCCACCTTATCTCTCACGAGCTCCACCACTTCTTAGCACTATAAGACATGATCGCTTCTCCATTGATTGCTCTCCATTCCAACTTTGATGCAGGGTTGTGGCAGAATAGTCGGTGTATCAAATCCCTCCCCTAATTATTCATGTAGTGAGAGATGAAACCATTATTGCAGGTAGTCATTCATTGTTGGGATAAAGTTAATCTTGGCGAATAGTATTACTGCCTGCAGACAAGCTGTCACTGCGTCCACTCTGTGAATGATGTCTTCATCTGAAACACCAGACGTGAGGCCAGCTCCTGAGATCCGATCTCAGATGGAGAGCCCTCCAATTTGCGGAAATCCTGAAAACACGTGGTCAGAAGTTATTTTGCCACTTTACATCCTTTGCTTGTGCTCTCATCTTCTCCTTGAGATGGTGTGTAGACGTATGGCTTGCCACAATACTCTTCCTTTCTGATAGCATTTGACTGTAGGCCTGGCATCACAACCATCCACAACTAACTGTACGTGCTTCATGAGGAAAGTAAGACAGGCGCTGCTGAGCAATCGACTTGGTACTGAGTCCATGAAAAGATCTAGTTCTTTTCGAGCCTCCTGAGCTGGACTCAGCAAAGACAGTTCTTTTGGAACGAGCTCTTTCTGTTTATAGCCGCTCCTTCATCCTGGTCCAAATATAGCAATGCATCAGTGTCTACTTCAGTATCGCTAGAGATGCTATCGCCAGAGCCTCTGGCACAACTAGAAAACTCTTCTTCGTCTGTTTGATATTCACTTCGCGTATGTCTCCTCCATAGCTCTCCATTATTCTAAAAGTAAAAGAAACCTCGTAAATAATTTCTCCGGATTTGTGTCACTTGAACTGTCTCGGCCTCGGTTGGGCATGCTTCACAAATGGCTTGTATACATTTACCTGACCACATCGCTACAATCATAACGTTCTTATGTAGCAATAGTTATGTAGCGTTAGTGCTAAAGGTGTTACGACACTATCCAATCACAAAGTCATGCGCCGGTACAATGCATAGTGCTCAAATGCCCGGAATGGGCGGAGCGCAGTACGCAAGAGGTACACACAAGGAGTAAAATAGGGCTGTTTCGTTGTTACTCAGAGTTTCATGGCAAAAACCAATCATCAGACAACATCTCATGATCATGATTGTAGCCGATTGTTGCCAAAAACCTGGGATTTCCCGATATTATCCACTATTAAACTCGTTATGCCGCTCAAACCTCACATAATGCTCGTTTTGTTCCTTTCTAATGCTCCATAATGCTCCGATGCTCGAATAGTCGTATAATGCCGAATATAATGCCGGCATTATCCGCTGGACCCTAGTCACCAAGGTAACTGGAGAACCACGAAAGTGCGTTCTGGGTTGCAAACGTGCCAAGATGGTAGAGGAGGACTGGATGCGGCACTTTGTCGAACGCCTTAGGCGCCGGTCACACATGCAGGCGGCGACACCGCTTTTGGCTTTGCGGCTGCCTCCAACACGCTGGCAGTGGGCGCTTTTGCGGTAGGCCTTGGCGGATAATGCCGGCAGAAAAATTGGCAGAATTCGGTACTTTTTCGGGTAAGTTTCATGCATGTTTGGTATGTGGATAAAGCAATGAGCAGAATTTGAGGAATTGCCCGCCATAAGGTTTGTATGGTTCTGCCAATTTCACTGCTTTTCGAGCAGAATCTGCCACCTTTTCGAGAATTATCCGCCAAGGGCTATTTTGCGGCTCTTTTCTGCCGGCGGTCACACATATGCAAAGGCTTTGGTACGCACGCAGCTTCACGGGTCTCCACAGGTGTCGTAAAACTTTTCTCTGAAAAAGACTGTAGCCTCAAAATTCTTCAGGAAGTTACCTGCTTTGTTGCATTTTGACTGAGTTGGCTGTTTCATTTTTAATTCCTATCACTGTTGTCTTTCCTTTCCTGCGCTGGTATGGATCGCAGAAACGCCCAGAATCGCCGACTACGTCGTGACCAGCGACTGCGGAGAGCTATGGAGATTGCCTCAATATTCATGTTGTTCAATTTCTCTTCGTTTGAATCTTGCGGAAGCTCCTTGGGCATCGGTGGACGCCTGAGTCGAGTCCCATGTCGGATGGGACTCGACTCAGGTGTCATGGTGTCTTGTCTTGACCTCGAAATAGAGGGAGAGGAGCAGTTGCTCTTGGTCAGCAGTCCACTTCATGACGAGAGATGAAAAACTAATTTTTCCAAGATCCAAGAGATCCAACAACGACAACGCCGCAAAAGTTGCACTACCGCTTTTGTGTTTCGCCACCAATTTTTTGGTTGTGGCGCTTTTGAGATTGCCGCCGTGGCGCCAGTGGCGCCAGGCGCAGTATCCATGGTGATCCGGGGATATCCCAACTTTTGTGGTGCAGCTTTTATTATTATTATTACAGTGGTCCCTCTATAATCCGGCACCATTTGTGCCACGAAAATCTGCTGGATTATTATTATTATTATTATTATTATTATTTAAATTTTGAATAGGGCAATCCCCACAGGCCTAAGGCCTTTTTACAGGGTACCCTATGTGATCACGTACAGATTTGCGGAATAGTGAAAGCGAGGAGCAAGAGCGAATGTCAGCTGGAAGAGAATTCCAGCGGTCAGAAGCCAGAAAGCTCAAAGCGAATAAGCCATAACGATTGCGTGCTGTAAGTGGATTAGGGAGGGTGCTGGATTAACAAATCTGATTTACTGCTGCAATGTGCATGAAGAGGACATTTTGGCTACTGAAAATTGTGCTGGTTTATCGAGGGTGCTGGATTATAAAGTGCCGGATTAGAGAGGGACGACTGTATTATTATGAAATGACCCAAAGGCAATGTGCCTATCGAGGGGTTCATTTGATTGAAAGAACAGTAGATGTAGATGTATGTACGAAGAGAAGTAGGGATTGATGAGGAGAGAAATGGGGAAAATCAACTGCAAGGTGGCGGAATTCCGTTGATTGCATAAGCATAGTCAGCCGTAAATTTCCTGAGGGCAGCTTTGAACTTATAGAGCGAGGCTTCCGATATTAGACTGGGGGGTAAACAGTTCCATAGAATAGCAGTTCGGAACATGAAGAGAGACTTAGACAATGATTTAAATTTGGGAAGAATGATTTTATTTGGTCGTCGCTCACTATTCGTAATCTTTGGTGGTGTCGCAAAAGCGCCATGCATGTGTGACCGGCGCCTAAGCGAAGTCCAGGAACAGGGTGTGGTAGGTGCTATTATGTTCCCGCGGAGATGGTCGATCGGATGGTCGATCGGATCGGACGTCATTATCGCCATGACAATTCCACTGAAAAACTCCAAAATGATAGAAACCGTTCTATTGGGACGCTTCAATTAATCTTTTTGTTCGAAAAGTTGATGAAAACAATTCGAACGCACCCTCAGAGGCTTCTACATATTGTAGCGAGACATAAACGATTCAATTCTTGAAACCCAGAGTTACGAAACCACACGTGACTGCTCGCTCTTCTGAAGTTCTGTCTGTACAGACTACAGTACAGTCGCATGATGATTGCATTGAGCAACCGTTGTGACTTTTGTGTATAATGTCACGTGTTCATGTGCTCCACATAGCGAGGTGCCCAGCTCCCCTCTCCCTCGTCGTTGTAGTACTTGCCTGTCCAACCCAAGTCAGGTACCCTATCCCATAATGCCATATGGATCTCTGGGATGGAAATAATCTTCGCGTCGGAATTCCTCGCGCTCGCCCCCTATCGTTCGGTGTAACATCCTATAATACAGCTACACTGACTGTATCCTGATGATCTCAATCTCCGGACAGCTAGCTGTTTCGATCTTGTAAGATTTTGTCGGCGGAGCTCAGAGTTACTGGTCGACCTCAGTGCAATGACGTCTAATGAACCACAAAGCATTTTTAACCCGCTCGAAGCAACAAAGTCAGAGTGCTCTAACTGTGATAAACACAGCGAGCTTTGCAACAGGGGAATTGTGTATCGCGCCCTACCGGCTACGTGGGAGCTCGCGCTTTTCCTGCCGACTTGAATGCTCGCTTGACTGAATGACTACTGCCATCCAGAGCTCTCGAGAAGTCCATCGTACCTTTCTATTCACTCAGCTTACCTGCAAGAAATCACCACTCCGTGCTCAATACATGGTACATGTACTAGGCCAGGGAACCAACGTTAAGTTAACTTTTAAACGCGTTGGTATCCCTACGGATGTTTAGGCCCGGAGAGCACTACATAATGCACTGCATTCGGAGTAGTCTATATCCGTTCTCGTTGGTTGGTCCATTGTGTTAGCAGCTTGGGGTAAGACTAAGAGTGGTCGACTGTTGCCAGGACAGGAGCGAGATAGACAGTTGTCTAAGGTTGTGTCATTGCCGTGTGATTAGTGTATTACTGGCTCTGTCCATTGGACATAGAGCACTAATGCAGTGCAGTGCATAGAAACTTATTATATGATTTATAGGACAATTATTTCTTTTCCTCCTAGAGATTTGACACTGCTTTTATTGGAGCCAAAGGTGGCGTGTGATTTAGCATCGTCACATGCGAAACCTACCACACCAAATGCGTCGGCGACAAAACAGGAATGGTTTTAAAAGAAGCAAACTGGGCGCCATGTACTGTATCAGCTCAACATTTCACAGTCACATTCGATGGAAAGTAATTTTTAAATGGGAGACGTTCGTGGATTGACGTGCATGCGGACTACAGATAGGGGCGGATTGAGCAAGGCGGTGTTTACATGAGGCGTTTCAACCCGGGTTGAGTTCGACCCGGGTCAGATTTCAACCCGCCATGTGCATAAAATGAATTGCGCGTTTACATGACGCATTGCGCTTGACCCGGGTTGAAATTTCGCCCCGGGTTGATTTCAACCCTCCCCCCAAGGGGAGGGTTGAAATCAACCCGGGTCAAGAAAATCGTACAAACGTACTTCTGTGCGTATCTCGCGCCAGGTTTGAACGGCACTGCAGATGCAAATTTCGCGCGAACGGATTCACGTGACCATACAGGACTGTAGAAGTGGACTTTTGGCGGCATATCAGTATTTGACCCGGGTCAACTGTCTTCATGTAAACGCTCACCTCTTTTGTCTATCGTACAGACTTTCAACCCGGGCTGAACTCGACCCGGGTTGAAATTTCTCATGTAAACACAGCCCAAGTCGCAAACTGCTGCCTCCCCGCACCATGAAGTTCATCGAAGTACTTGTACTTGGAGTACTTCATGTACGCCCGAAGGCCTAATTTACGTTATGCTACCCTGGTTCAAGTGGTTGTCGACAATGCAGATTTATTCGTCGAAAATCAAGTCTGTTCTTGTAACGACGCTCCACAGCCGTCGCTTCCAGACCGGATAGGAACCCGCAGTTACCCGCAACGAAAGGCGGACATGAAGACTTGCACCGCACAGCACTGCCAAGCCGAAAGTCGCAAGTTAAAACTATAAGTAGAGAGAGACAAAACACAAACATACGGGATGTCGCTCACACAACTGTGGTCGATATTTCTTCGAGAGGCCATCATGGCTCTTCAGAAGTTCTTTGCGATCTACAATACGCCATTAGTAGGGTGTCCAGGACGAGCAAATCATAGACCGGCCGACTCCAAGTCCAGAGATCAGCACCCATCGTCGGAGATTGAAGTACTAGACAGGCAGGGACGTGATCATGTCAGCTTTCAAAGTGATAGCAACTCAAGACTTGTAATAGGTGCTGGCTCCCTGAGAGGAGGCGGCGGCAGCAGCGGCGGCCAACAGCAGCCACTCTCGGGACTGGGCGAAGCTCTCTGCTACTGCTTTCGCTGGCAGCTAGCGACCGCGAATGTCGGGGTCAAGCCGGACACTGCGACAGTAAGTTAATTTCACTGCTTCACGAAGCTTTTTGTATCTGACGAACTTCGCGGGCCCACGGGCAAACCCTTTGTGATACTGACTGTACATGACTGTGTATTGTATTGAAGTTACAGCGTCTCAGTCTCAGAGTATAATTTACTGTATTAAAATACAGTGTAGAGTGGTTGCGGTGGTGCTGTGGTTTCCAACTTTTCAGAGCTGCAGAGCTAGAGGGACGTTGTAATTATTTGAAGACAGTATTATTTTGACTGAGACAGTGTCTTGTGTAAGCAAGAGTACATAACCCCCCAGAGTGTGCAACGCCTGATCCAGCTCTGCATAGGGTCTTGGTCGAGCGGAATCGGATCTTTGCGTCATAATACCGTACACATCTGAGGGGAACCCGGGGAGTCGCGGGTACTCTTGGATCAAAAACAATGGTGCCCTGCCTCGAGACCGGCCTTGCGCTGGTGTGAAGTGTACGCATGACATCAGAAGATCCGATTCCGCTCGACCAAGACCCTACACAGATAAGAGCTGGATCGGCGTTGCACACTCTGGGGGGTTATGTACTCTTGGTGTAAGTTATTAGTTAGTGAGACGTGCTAACCATGCCGCTGCAGGTACATGTACAAGTGCTGAGCCTGAGGTACTAGGGGGGCAGGGTGGGGTTGATATTGGAGCTGTGGAGGTTAGACTTAGACTGTAATGATCAGTAACACCAGCACCAGGGTCAACAGAATACAAACACCCAGCCACAATTCAGCTGACAAGGTCAAAGGTCCACGGGATCCCCCAACATGCTAGTACACGCGTACACGCCCAAAATGAATGGCGCCTTAGCACAAAGAAGTTGTGTGAAAGAACTATATTATTATCTACGTGTACGTGTGCACCATGGCGTAACCAGGCATTGTGGTGGCCTGGCACAAGCGAAATTCCTAAGCTGGTGTGTCTCTCAACATACACTGTACTAGGCACTAGTATTAGGGGGGGGGGGGGTATTTCGCTGCTACCCATAATTTATTATTATTATTATTATTATTGACTGGTTTGAGGGAAAGAGACAAACGGGAAAAGTCTGAAGAAAAAATTGACTGTCACCACCAGGACTCGAACCAGGGACCCTCGCTTGTAGCCAGCGATGCTCTAACCACTGAGCTATGGTGTAGTCGTCATCCCAGCAGAGGCCGTTCAACATTTTCTTCAGACTTCGTAACTCACACTTCCTGTGAATCCACACAGGCGGGTGGGACGCAGCCCTCACTGTAACCCACACACTTCACGTACAAACTAGCACGCGGGGAGCCCCAAGTCATAAAATATTGACTGGTTTGAGGGAAAGAGACAAACGGGAAAAGTCTGAAGAAAAAATTGACTGTCACCACCAGGACTCGAACCAGGGACCCTCGCTTGTAGCCAGCGATGCTCTAACCACTGAGCTATGGTGTAGTCGTCATCCCAGCAGAGGCCGTTCAACATTTTCTTCAGACTTCGTAACTCACACTTCCTGTGAATCCACACAGGCGGGTGGGACGCAGCCCTCACTGTAAGTGTAACCCACACACTTCACGTACAAACTAGCACGCGGGGAGCCCCAAGTCATAAAATATTGACTGGTTTGAGGGAAAGAGACAAACGGGAAAAGTCTGAAGAAAAAATTGACTGTCACCACCAGGACTCGAACCAGGGACCCTCGCTTGTAGCCAGCGATGCTCTAACCACTGAGCTATGGTGTAGTCGTCATCCCAGCAGAGGCCGTTCAACATTTTCTTCAGACTTCGTAACTCACACTTCCTGTGAATCCACACAGGCGGGTGGGACGCAGCCCTCACTGTAAGTGTAACCCACACACTTCACGTACAAACTAGCACGCGGGGAGCCCCAAGTCATAAAATATTGACTGGTTTGAGGGAAAGAGACAAACGGGAAAAGTCTGAAGAAAAAATTGACTGTCACCACCAGGACTCGAACCAGGGACCCTCGCTTGTAGCCAGCGATGCTCTAACCACTGAGCTATGGTGTAGTCGTCATCCCAGCAGAGGCCGTTCAACATTTTCTTCAGACTTCGTAACTCACACTTCCTGTGAATCCACACAGGCGGGTGGGACGCAGCCCTCACTGTAACCCACACACTTCACGTACAAACTAGCACGCATTATTATTATTATTATTATTATTATTATGTACATGTAGGTTCAATATGTACCGAACACAATGTCATGTACATGTACGTGCACGCACGCAACATGCACTGTTACGTGTATGTACTGACTGACCTGTACAGATCTACATGTACATGTAGATGTGAGCTCATTGTTATCATGGTTATCACTAGGCTGAGTAGTACTAGTACTACAGTCTACACTGCATCTTATCCCAACGCAGCAAAAATGCACGAGTTACTTTTTTTGTAGGCGCGAACGCACTTCCCCAAAATGACCCACAGGACGTCACCTAGTACCTGCCGACATCCAGGTCTTGTGGGAGGGTACAGGGAGACAGGGAGTCACACATAGTCCTACGTCCTAAGTACATTGTGCATGATTGTATGACATACTATTGTCTAGGGCTTCCTTGTAGATCTACATAATCATTTACATCTTCAACATTGTAGTGCCTGTGGGCACTGGGCGGGTAGCTAGGCTTCCCTGGCTCTGCGTATCGGGCCGCAATACTGCCAATACTAAGCAATAGTAATACTGACTGTGGCAATAGCAGGCCGTAGCTAAGGCCAAAAAGTAAGGGAAAGAACTGCTACAATCATTGACGTGCTTGCTATGGCCACTACTGGCACTACAACTTACAAGTACAACGGTATGCCAAAAAGGCCAAGGCTATGACTGTGTCAGTTACCATGCATTGCCATGGCCACTGCGTAACAGCATCGGGCACAAACAACAATGAGCACACATGAACACGCGCCCACGTGTCACGTTCACCATGTTCACGCGTACCGCACTGTTTTGGGACCTGGACTGGAGTAGTACACCATGGTACACGTAATGATTATGTAGCTAGCTAGCTGCTGTGCATGTAGGGACCCGTAGATCTACGCCGTCGACCATAGCCATAGGCATAGGCATAGTCTGGCATAGAGATGGATTGGTAGATCTACTGTACATGATTGTACGTCCACATGCGCGATATGGATTATGGGTGAGCCTGGATGCTCATCGTTTTTCCTCGCTAGCTAGCCGCCAAGGTAGCATGGTACTTGGTAGGTGTGCTGAGCATGAGACTAGCTGAGAGTGTGACAGCGTGTGTGTGCATATGAGGTAGCGCTAGCCTAGACGAGATGAAGCGACATGCATCTACGAAGAGCAATCATTTTGTAAGAAAGTTTTGGTGCTCGGTGTATTGTGTTTGAACGACCAGCAAATCAGCAAGCTGAACCCAGTGAAGGTTTGTGCCGCTGCTGTTCATGGGCGTCTATTCGGGGTTGACCCGTTATCCACCATCGCACCCCCGGCTTGGAGTCGTTGAAAAGGAGCAGACAGTGGTGAGGCAAGAAAGAATTCTCGACGCCAGGGTAGTCTGTAGGGTGTGGTAGTGCAAAGAAATGCGGCGTTCCCGGCGAAACGGCACACCGGAGCTTGGAGCAGCATGTTCTGCGCTTGATCATTCAGCGTGAGCGAGCTCCCACTGTTGGTGTATGCCTTCATATTGAGGCGGAGAGTGAGCGGAGGTTGGACGTAGTCGCCACCGCCCGGTGCGCTCGTTGCATCGACCCTGCAGTGAGCTGGCTGGGGAGACGTACAGGTGAAGCAAGCTCTCGTCATACTATTGCCAACCATGCCTGCACCAGGAGGGAGCCATGACTACCTATCTCGACGCAACAACGGGAAATCCCCGTATGATCTGAACCCACCTGCTGCTACTGCTGGCAGAAGTAGCAGCAGCTGGTTGAGTTCAGAGGTATCGGGGAGAGCGACCCTTGGGCCTCTGTCGGGAATAGCTGGAACGGGCTCGAACCACACTCCGCACATGTCCCATGGCTCCTCTGCTGCACGACACGGCACGGCGACACAGATCTCCGTGCTGGATCGGTCGTCCCTGCTGCCGCAGAGTGGCCATCGCTCGACCGGTCGGCACCCGGGCCACGGCGAGTTCCCGCACGTCACCGACCACCGGAGCATGATGGCGCTGTCGACGCCGACGAACGAGATGAAACCTCACCGGGGAGCGACGGGCGGCCTGGCGAAAGATTACATTGCCACCAACCGGCAACCGTACACCGGCAGCATGCAGACACATGAAACACGTTCGCAGCTGACAGCAGGGAGAACGATAACAACATCATCATCTGGTGTGGACTCTGGCAGCCGCGATACGCTGAGTAATGGCAGCCGCGATGCGCTGAGTAATAAGAACAAGACCTCCGTGGATGGGCAGGGCCGACCTCTACCGGATGTCAAACGCCAGCGTCGGAGCAGCTTGAAGACGGCTAGGACGAGCGGTGGTGCCTATCAGGCAAAGAAACCAAAGCCGTCTGTCAAGTTTAGCGGAGAGGACGAGATCCTCTCCTCAGCCACACACATCGGCATCAATCAAAAGCCCGTCACTGTACAGAAGCAGAAGCCATATGAGGATCCCGAGCGGCAGCATCAGCAACAGCGGCAGCCCTCAAAGCTGGCCACCGGCGGTGCACTACCTAAACAACAGGGCACTACCGGGCCACTAAAACCATCTCAGGGTGTGGAGTCCTACATTAAGAAGGGCCATCAGCTGCAGCTGGATCACCGGCTACACGAGGGCAAACCGCCACCCAAGCCACCGGTAGCATCGCCGGACAATCACCCAGCTCTCGGCACGGCCATGACCGATGTGACTATCGGACGCAGAGCACCGTTCTACAGCACATCCAGCACTGCGCACGAGTCGAAGGCATCCTCGTCCAGCAACATGATTGATGCATTCAGCACGGCACAGTTCACGGAGACCAGCAACGCACCATTGGACATAAAACGACGCTCGTCGTTTGGCTCTGTCCCATCCAAGCCACACCTGACTTCCGAACAGTCGAAACCCACCCTCGCGTCACTAGCCGAGCAGCCGTTACGAACTAGAAGCAACTCACAGACAAACCTATCGTTTGCGGGTACACCGCGGTACGACCCCAATGCACCCTACGAGCGGCCAAAGTCGCCACTGACCGTAACGCTCTCTGAGGAGCCTCCGAAAAAGGGCTTGCTGGTTGACAATTCGCGTTTTGTTTCTGGCCACGGTGGTGATCCCTATCAATCATCCTCTCCCACTGCGTATGATACTGACCGGTCGTCGCGTGTTGCCAGCACGGGACATCATCAGGGATCTGTAAGTGAGAATGTCAACACAGTGGCTGACAAGCTGCAACGGAGCCAGCCCTTCTCCACATCACCGCCTACAAAGCAAAGCAACGCAGGGGTAAGAAAAACAGGGGTACGAAAAAACAGGGGTATGCAACACAGGGGTATGCAACACAGGGGTAAGCAACACAGGAGTAAGAAAACAGGGGTAAGAAAGCAGGGGTGAGCAACACAGGGGTAAGAAAGCTGGGGTGGGCAGCACAGGGGTAGGGAAAACAGAGGTTTGCAAAACAGGGGTAAGGAACACAGCGGTATGCAGTACAGGGGTACGCAATACAGGATTAAGCAATACAGGAGTATGCAACACAGGGGTAAGCAATACAGGGGTAAGGGCGTGTTCAGACTACCGTGAACCCCGTCAAACCGTGAATGGCGATAAACCATGAAGGATATACCCACTACCGATAAACTAACGTTACCGTTACGTAAGTAACGTCACGTGATCAAATCACCTTGGAAACTTTCCCCAATAGGTCACTTTTTATCAGTAGTCTGAACGCGCCCTAAGAAACACAGGGGCAAGGAACACAGCACTGCTCTGTGGTGTAACAGCAGGGGAACCGCCGGAACCGATTTGGTTAGTCAGGTCACCACCGGACCAACTTTGCGGCCACCATCATATGTGTACTGCTGAGAAGGGCATGTGTCCCTGCTGCTAGTACAGTATACCATACACAGAGTATGAGAGGGCTGTGGTATGCTGTCCCCGGGGACAGGGTATGGCCGTACCAATTGAAAGCTGCTTCCGATGGTCCTGTATAATATTATTATCCTTGGGCCCTACATCAACTGACAAACCGTTAATTAATGTAGACCAAACTGACAGTTTACTGATTGGACTGCCGCATCATCACCACGCCACCGGTGCACATTGTACTCGTGCACCATGCACATTCAATGACAACGACTCCTTGTATAACATGCATGCGGTGGCGTTGTCCTGAGCTGAGAGTGTCCATTTGGCAGTGGGACGGTTCCCAGGGCGGTCGGACATTTTGTGCAGGAGATGTCAGGATGATCATGTGCCGTTTACTGCAGCAGTATGTGTATGTGTTTTGTATCAGTGCAGACGTCCGAAATAGGCACCCTTCTCCTTGTTGTATGTATGTGCAGAGCTCAGGCGCCTCAAGGGAATATGATCCCGCTCCTCCGCAGAGGCCCTTGCTGGCTGTGATGCCCAAGCACTCGACCATCGGCCTGAAGAACATTGGAAACACGGTAATGTGAATAGAATATCGGCGAAGCCTAGCTCCAATAACTGGCCTGGCTCCAGTGACCACTAATGTGACCAACCTATCGCGGTCTGTGGAGGCAGGTGGCCTCTGAAATCAGGGTGGCCCTGTCACATTCCAGGCCGTGGTTTTGCTCCAAACAGTAGTATAATAATCTTATCTTTATTGACATGTTCGTGGTGAATCGCTCATATACAAAGAGTAGTGACCTTATAGACCAGGCGTTTGATGGAAGCAGATGATCTTTTCTCCAGGTCTCGTCTGTACATTGAAGCCAGCGGGCGTATTGGCAATCATCAGATTATGATATTTCTGTTTGCTCTCCCTTTTCTTGCTTTCCTATGCTGCACACTGTGCATGCATATTCTCCGCTCAGTGCTACATGAACTGTATACTGCAGTGCTTGAGTCATACCAGGCCACTGCGAGACTACGCACTGTGTGGTGACATGGAGGCCTTCCTCAGGAGCAAGTCCAAGACCTGGAACGCCCGAAACAGCACAGGCACTGGTAAGGGACTAATTCAAATATGATTATATCTCGCGCCGAAATGATCCGTAGCTCTTTGCTGCAGGGCGCATGTACATGTACCTTGCCACCATGCAACACAGGTTATAATCATCAGGCATGGAAGGAGCCCAGAAAAAAGTGAATCCTTCCCAAACTCATTGTGTTTGGAACAACCAGTGGTTGTGCAGATATGCACTTGAAACTTATATATTTGCTTTCTTTACGAATTGTTAGCCTGTGTTTCCTCAGCTTCATGTCTAGGCTTTCTAAGTAACTGTGCAATTTGAGGCAGATGATGGTGCTCTCCATGAACTTCACTGTGTGTTTGTGTAGAGTTTGTCACTCTCATCAAAACACTTTGGGACAAGGGCAGAACGATACCGTTCATGCCAAGCGAACTCAAGGCGCGCATCGGCAGAGCAAACTCCCAGTTCAGAGGCTCCGGGTAAGCCGTTTTAGAGAGGCTAACTGCCTATAGAAATTAGCAATGCCTTGAGTTATGCCTGCTTGGTATTCCCATTGCTCTGGCGTCACTGCTCGTAGACTCTGGAATTGGGTGGCAAAGTGTCCTCCAAGACTAGTCGATAAGCACGCTGTGGCCAGCTAGTGGACTCCACCATTGAAGGAATCTGTTCAGGCTGCATGGGGATGAGTCTGGTACCAATCACCTTGCCGTACTAACACTGCTATTGCAATCATCCGGTCATATTGCTGGCTGCTATGTGCTACTGTTGCTACTGCTGCTACTGTTGCTGAGTGGTGCAGGCAGAGCGGGGATGTTCTTACTTCCTAGAACTGAGTATTCTTGAATGCAGCTAGCCCAGGGTAACTGATCGATCAGTCTGTTGGTCATGGTTTCTAAGTAGGACTTAAAAGCAAGGCAGAAAAGATGTCCTGCCGTGTTTGCCCTGGGGAGAGTCAACTGTACCAGCTACAGCGAGGTAGGTCTCGAGTGTGTTACAACATGAATCGCACCTCCTTGCTCTCTCCTGTTTCTTCTGCAGTCAACAAGATGCAAATGAGTTCTTCCATGCCATTTTGTCTGAACTCCATGATGAACTGAAGGTCGCGAGTTGTTCACAGCTACCGAGTCTACCTGAGAATTTCTCCAAACTCCCGTAAGCTGAGCTTTGTTGTGCAGCACTTTGAAAAATGGTATTCACATACTAGAATGTTCATAAATACTTCAAGTATTTTTGAACGTTCGTGCATGAAGAGAAGAGAATACAGGGGAGAGTGACGGCTAATAGTTGCTCGGCATTTAGCTAGCTTGGAAGGCGATTCTACGCTGCGACAGCTCTTTGTTGCTACTGTACGAGTGAGTTGGTGCGATATGTTCACTGATACGTGCTGGACTGTCAGTGATTCCGAAGTAGCCTTACTGCTGCTAAGTGCGTTCCATTCCTCTTCCTCTTGCTCTTGTTCCTCCTACAATTCCTCCTGCTCTCATTTTCTCTCCCTGTTTCTTCTCCACTCTGGTTGTCTGGTTTTTGCTGCTGCAGAGTTCAGAAACAATCAGATCTCATGTGGTCAGCCATGGGTAGTAAACACGATAGTCAAATCCGAAGTGAGTTTAATACCCAGTAACTACATTAGAGCACTTGAAGTCTTGATTCCGTCAGCCCCCCCCCCCCCCCACACACACACATCCACACAAGACACAAGGCACCTATGTGAAAACCGAGAGGATCAACTCAGTGGAGGCCATAAGGCATTATAATACGTGTAGCATTTTATTTGGATATCAGATCGCATGTACGGCTGTACCACTGGTACATGTATCACCGCTAGTTCAGCTTGGGTAATTTGTTGCCTGTTCCTAGCTCTTTGCCATATTTTTAGTTCCACATATTATGAATCTCACTATTACTATTAGATCATTTTTAACCTGAATTTCCTATATAAAGACTGTGTAAAATAAATCCGAATAGGAATACTAGTGCCCTCTCACACAATCCTCAGGGTGCTGGAATAACTGCCACCTATAATTGTACAAATCCTGTTTGTAACTGCTATGGTGCAGCCTTAATGTAATCATGGTACTACACGATTGTACATGCACATGCACAAGTACAGTCCTGCTCACTGAAATCCAGTCGCGTCACTCGAGTTTGCGCCTTGCACCATTTCGCAGCCCAGTGTTCGCAGGTCTAGGGCCGCGCAACGCCCGGCGCGTACCTGACTCGTGATGCGACTGGATTTCATTGAGCAGTACTACTGTACATGTACATGTGTGTCTCGGAACACGGCATCTTCAGTAGCTCTGAGTTAGTGCTGTACATGTATCCGTAGAGCAGTGCTCCTTGCCCCTTGTGTTCATTGGTGCGTGTTTCAGGTTTGTTCCACGGACAGTTGCAGAGCCGTCTGTCCTGTTGCGTTTGCGGAAACCTCTCGGTGACGTTCGAGGAGTTCCAGGACTTGCAGCTACCAATCCCGCAGGTACTCGCAGTCAGATTGACTTGTGTGTCAAATGATGTACACCCAGATTGTACTGAGTACAAGTGAAAGTTGGTTAAGAGACCACCTGATATTAGCAGCCACCTGACATTAGCAACCGCCTGATATTAGCAACCATCTGATACTAGCAACCACCTGATATTAGCAACCACCTGATATTAGCAACCACCTGATAACAGCAACCACCTGATATTAGCAACCACCTAATATTAGCAACCACACGATATTAGCAACCGCCCCGGTATTAGCATCCACTGTTGCAGAATCACTAAATCCAACTCTACCGCGCACACAAGCGCGCAACGCACACCGGCCACTTACACAGGCAATCGGTTATGATTCTGACCAGATGAAAAAGCATACATAAACTAAGATATGCTAGATGGGCAAAGTTCATCCTGGCTATACCTGTGAGGCTGTGTTCAAAGACCACAATGGATCAGGCCCAGGGCTGCTTGCACAAACCACTTATTTCGAGAAAAAAGCTCATTTGAGCGAAACAGGGATTTTTGTCAATGATGATCACTTGTTCTCAAGTCATGTTGCTGGTGTGTGAAGTCTGCCAGAGAGCGCGTTTGGTGGAGGTGGAATTACTTTATTGATGATCACTTGCCGTCAAGTACAGTCAACTTTGCTAATAACGACTGCGGATATAACGACAATTCGCGAATAACGACAGAATTTCCATGCCCAGAGCAAAGTCCCATCTAACTGTAATACATACATGTATAGTGAGACTTCGGGTATAACGACACTTCGCGAATAAGTACACTTTTTTGATGCCCCGCCGAGTGTCGTTATAAGTGAAGCTGACTGTATCCCATTTGACCGGACCACCTGATATCCTGGTACTACAGGCCTATGTGTACCTACAGGTATTGTAAATGTAGGACAATGTCGTTTACTAATGCCACAGGTGAAACTGTGCTTTTCTCGCGCTGCGTACAGAGGTCAAGTACTAGCAAACCGAGGCAGTCAAATCAACGCTATTCTACGACGTTTCAAAGTCTGGGAATGAGTACGGATGCCGACGACAAGGCTGGAAGAGGAGCGGCGACGGGTGCAGCACCGTCGTACTCGAAGACGGCGTTGCCCAATGCAACCATTCACGACTGCCTGTCGGCGTTTACTGACGAAGAACAACTGAGTGGTGCAGATAAACCGGTATGCCATCTTTGTCTCTGGCATTGAGAGATGAGGGGGGGGGGGGGGAGGGGGGCTGTTGCTGCTACTGCTACCAGTGCTGCTGCTAGTGTTGCTGCTTTTGCTTGTGTATATAATAATATATGAATCTGCAAGGTTTCATGCAGTCAAACCGCGTGATAGAACGTACTGCATGTCCATGTACATGTACCAGTGAGAGAGCAGGAAAGGTAATCAGTATCTGGGGTACATGTAAGATGGGCTTAGCTCACGGCCCTCCAACCTGGCTTGGTATACATTGTGCACAACCAAACGTCTTCAAAGCATTTCTCAAATTTCAGTATGACTTCGACACGCACATGATGGCAGTACATGGCTGCGGACAGTAAGGACAGTGGTGGTGGTGTCAGCAGCTATGGTCACATCTACCCCCCCCCCCCCCCCCCGCTCTCTCTCTCTCTCTCTCTCTCTCTCACACACACACACACACACACACACACACACACACACACACACACACACACACACACACACACACACACACACACACACACACACACACACATAAACACCACCCCTCCATGCTAGCTAGCCAGCCAGTGAGCTGGATCGAGTCTTTCCCCACAGGCTCCTTGGCACCACCATAACAGTATACACACATGCAGGAGGTACCGGTACTTCGAAAAGAGGTGTGTTTATTAAACTTTAATTTTGTCCGTCATAACAGTATGCAGGATATAGAGGAAACATTGGTGCAGCGGGATTCCGACATGGTAAACAAGGTTCACATTATCATAATACTTGAAATCCACAATGGATGACTTTCACTGTGGAAAGAAAGGAATCATTCCGACACGATGAAAGCACAACACATGATGTGACTCTTCGCATCTTCCTGCGAATTGTAATTGTGTGTATATGTGTGTGGATGTACGCTGTGTTTTCACATGATTTGTACATGTACAGTTTTGCTCAGAATGTGGCAGGAAGCAGAACAGCCAGAAGAAATTCACTGTGCAGAGGTTGCCAAAGATTCTTGTACTCCGTATCCTCAGATATGATTAGTGCAACTGAGCATTGATAAATAGTGCAACTGAGCATTGATAAATAGTGCACTGCTGCTAGACTCTATACCGCCCATTTACACAAAGAAATGCATGCACACGCATGCAGGTGCACACACACACACACACACACACACACACACACACACACACCTCACCTCCTCACCTCAGACATGCCCATCGCGGAAGCGATGATAGCGAACAGCTATGTTAGACATAGCAACTTGTGCTGGGATTACACCATTCAACAGCTTGCAAGGCTGATGAATTGACCGCCACTATTTTTAGCCTGGTATCCACCACACAGCGGTTTGAAGTGACACACACACACACACACACACACACACACACACACACACGCACACACACACACACACACACACACACACACACACACACACACACACAGTTAGCATTCTTCAGGAGTTGTTAAACACAAGATTGATAGCACAGTACCTCAGCCTGCAACTTATCAGTTATCACAGTACACAATAGTGCATTTATTAAGAATCTTGAAATCTTCAACCCTATGACATCAACCCTACACCGTGGCTTTTAACACGCAACAGGGGGAATAATAATATTGCCAGTATTCACTACCCCGGGTTTCTTATCAGTGTGTAACTATGGTAACAAAGATTACTGTGCTCAGCCGGACGTACAGTGTACTATTGTAGTAGGTCTCTTGTACTCAGGGGCGTAGCAGCCGGTCCGGCCAGACCACTTTTTCGCCCAGACTGAGTGCCCAGTCAGAATGCAGGATTTTGCGCCCTAATTTCAAAAATTTCACGCGGGGACACCCTCAGACCCCCTCCGACCGGACCACCTCCAACGGCAGTGCTATGCGCCTGATACTTTCATTAGTCCTTTTCATGTGTGGTTCCCGGTCGGAGCGGTTACGGTTTCCTTGACATGCTGGCTTTAACGTGAAGATCTCAAGCGTTTCGAGATTGGTCAGAATGGACAGAGGAAGATTGGCGATCTTGTGGTGTTCGACTCGACATTGGACATGTCCTCCTTCTCCTCGGGTAAGAACGGTGCCCTAGCTGTTAGAGATGCTTTGATCTTGGCTCCTGTGTTAGTCCCTATCACGATACTGGCGTGCATGTAAGATTCCAAACCCATATTCACAATGATTGTGAAGTCGGAACATTTAAGTGTGCATGCGGCTGTGTGTGTGTGTGTGGGGGGGGGGGGGGGTAGCGGTCACCACGGCCATCTAAGTCTGTTTGGTTGAATATGACTATATCAGGCTGCTGCTATAAACAGGATTTATGCCGCAGACATTACAACGCCGCAACATGTGAACTTGTTTTTCGAGTCGAGGTGTATTATTCCACCTTTGTCCTCGCGCATACGATTTGAATGTGTTATTCTCCTCGTTTGTCTTCTTCCCGCATGCCTGTAGGCTCAGCTGGTTCCACCCTGTATCAGCTGTATGCTGTGGCCAATCACACAGGAACAGTGAGAGGTGGGCATTACCGCGCACACTGCTGTAATCTCGACAATCCAGCAAGGAGTCGCGAATGGAAAGATTATGATGATCAAAGGTGAGTTGACTCTGCGCTGCCAAGTAAGGAGAGTCACGTTATTGGCTGCCCGGAGCTGTCTGCATTTCGATTCTCTTTTGCTCTCCTCTCTGTCTGTGAGTGCCCCCCCCCTCTCTCTCTCTCTCTCTTTCTCTCTCAGTTTTTCCTCTCATGTACACACAATATCCGCCTCGGGTGGCCTGGCTGTAGGAACAATCAGCTGTCCATTCGTTTTACTTCCTTCGAAACGGTACAAAGCTTTCGTTCCTAAAGATGCCCATGGACACCTTGATAATGCGAAATGGGAAAAAAAGAATAAACCTAACGAGTAGTGAGCACTCTTCGAGCAGTGGAGCACGCTACTTGATAACGTAAACCTAACGATACAAGTAGCTCCGATCCAAGTCATGGGAACGATGCTGGATGAATTGAATGAATGAGATGGTAAAATCCACAGATATTGGTACGTCACTGAGGTTTCCTAGAAAAAGATTTGTTATTTGTTGTGAGAAGCCTTCAAAATATGGCCAAACACCCGTAAGAGGTACTAACTGAGCTGCATGCTACGGTGCGGTTGTTTGCGTGTGGTGTGTGTATACGTGTGTGTGTGTGTGTGTGTGTGTGTGTGTGTGTGCGTGTGTATGTGTGTATGTACTCGTGTGTGTGTATTTTGTGCATGTGTTATTGCGGGCATGTTTGATCTTCCCCAAACACACGCAGTGTACGGCCGGTGCAGAAGCCGACAGCTAGCCACAACCCAGTATGCACAAGTCAAGCGTACATCTTATTCTATGAACGAATCGACTAATGGCGGCCACCTCTGGTGCTGTGCTTGTGGAGAGGAAGGCTTGAGAGGAACTCCTCTGAATGTATTTTGGCTGCTCTGGACAATGTCTTTGTAAGCTAAGCGTCCGGTGAAGCAAGGAACAGTGTTTACTTCTTAGCCTGCATTGAGGCAAGGCGCACTCCATGCACAACGTCACAGGCATGGTCTAGTGGCTTCACCGCCAGTGACAGCCAGGTTTGTGAGTCTGTCCTCCCGCTTTCGCAATAATGGCGATGATTGTGCTATCGCCTGTGTGCATGGTGGTGGCTGAATCTGTGTCTATGGTGACATTCTCTGCACCTCTGATGACATCATCTGCATTTCTGGTGTTCATTATGACATCACTTGATCTTCTCAGTGTGGAAAGACCTTTACTATGAAGTATGAGGTCCTAATTGCACAGTACGCCCATCTAGTGCTCACAAGGCTGGTGTTTGACCTGGTGATATTATTGGCAGCAATAAATCGGCCTCAAAACCGCCATTGTATAAGCACCGTTGATGATGCAAGCGGCAGCTTCCAACTATGATGTACCACTCCAGCCAGTCAACACGCCAGGACCTCTGTGTGATAATCGTCAGTAAAGCTGTATCACTGGAAGAAAACACTTCTGTTCTTGAACAATACTGAAATATATCTTGAATCTATTTTTTTTTAAGAAATTTTTTCACCGTGACCGGCCTAGCATCATTTCAAAGCTTTTAAAATAACGGACATGCATTTGTGTACTGTGTTTTGTTTTCCCAGTCAAACCATGATGTTGGTATTTATTTGATCCTATGTCTTGCGCAATGTGACCTGGGCTATGTCCTGTAAAATGCCTGGGAGTTTCTCAGTTGTATCCGGCAGAGATTGATGGTTTAGGAATTTGATGTTGGCTGCTCGCATGCATGTGCAGCTCACAAGTAGCTCAGAAGTACATAATGTACTAGTAATCTATTGTAAACGTTATTAATTTTGTTTGCAGAAATATGAGCTCTGTTTTACTCTCCGCGTCCGGTGTGCAGTGGTGTGAACGACATTTGTGACTGAGTGATGGAGTTGACAAGATACCTGCTCTGAATCTCTTCCTTCAAGGCTTTTCTTTTCTATCTCTCCTGGAGCCATGGCAGGAGGCAGTATTATTAGTAACTACAGAGTCAGTTCATGATCTACATCACGGAGTTGTGACCCAAACCCAGTTTGGTACTCGGACTCCCTGATCAGCGGCTACATGTGAATCTATTGCGTTTTCAAGGTTTATTGGGGTCGTAGACGTAGAGTCGGGATATAACCACCACTGCACTTGTAGTGCAGTGACGATCATGGCGCCTTCGGAGCTTCGTGGAAACATCATTCAAAAATAGAAAGGCATGCATGCCTCACAAAAAATGATGGGATGATCGAAGTGAGTGTGCTGGTGCAACAACTGCAATCAAGACGTAAACCTACAAAGTAACTAAACTAAAATTAGTTAGTTACTTTGTTAGCTTGGTGCAGAGAAAGGAGAGGGGCAGAGTTTATTGAGTGTGCCAGGGACTGTGGCACGGCACTTCTCTGTTTTCTTTTGCTGACGGCAGTGTTAGTCTGGCCTCCGAAACACCACAATACAGTAGTATTGGAGCAGATAGGAGTAGAAAATTTCAGGATCGCTGCCTGCTGACCATTATTTTTCTTGTAAGTACACAAAATTATTTTATCATTCTTGCCTCAATGCATTGGTGAGTGCATGGGGTCGTTGGACGAACACGGCCCTGTGCTTGGGAGAGAGTGACTGCAGATCCTCTCCTCCACGCACAAATATCCCTGCCCTGTGCATTCTGTTCTCTTGCAGCCCAGCACAAAAAAAAACAGCAACAAATCTCTAGAAATATGGATAGCACAGACTCGCTCAGAAGCAGTGGAGCACTGCGCATCATTTATGCAATGCACGCCATTGGATTCCTGGTAAGCAAACTTGGGCCAAGTTAGTAGATGTGGGAGTCTTTGTTGTATACTGATGCTAGCAGCACGACCAAAATTCTGTCTATGATGGTGCAGAGTCGACGGTGCGGCAGAGCGGCGAAAGCGTGCATGCACGCACATATTTACACACTTCATGTCATGCAGTATCATACATGTGTACGCGCACACACATACGCGCGCGCCCACACACTTACACACCCGCACACACACACACACACATTGTACCAGATCTGAATGAACCAGATCAAGACATGCAACGGGCAACTGCCCAATCCACATAATTGACAAAGCCGTGTACATGTACATGTAAATCCCCCCCCCCCCCCCAAGGGTGCACCTGGTCTGCACCGTACACAATACATTGGGATAACGGCCAAGACAGTAACTTATGCACACCCTACACTTGCTCAGGTCACCACCTATATAGACGGCATGCAGCTTCAGTGGAGGCAGACACAAGCTGCAACAGTATGATTATTGTAATGAAATGGGCGTTACTTAGCTATGGAGCAGTGTGCTCAGTTGTGGGGCTGAAACTCGTCCAATGACTTTGGCAGGAATGCAGCCTTCCAACAGGTTGGCGCATACCCACGCACAGACACCTACACACACACACACACACACACACACACACACACACACACACACACACACACACACACACACACACACACACACACACACACACACCACACACACACACAAACACGTACCCACACACATATATACACACACACACGTACCCACACACATACACACACACAGTCACACACACACACACACATACACACACACACGTACACACACACACACGTACACACACACACACACACACACACACACACACACACACACAGCCATTTTCAGTAGAGAATGCCCTGGAATCAAACACGCTGTCATACAACTACTGCGCTACCAGTCAATTTTTTCATACCTGAGTTTTGTGTGTGTGTGTGTGTATGTGTGTGTGTGTGTGTGTGTGTGTGTGTGTGTGTGTGTGTGTGTGTGTGTGTGTGTGTGTGTGTCGGTCCTTTCAGGACCTGCCATCATCTTCGGATGGGCATTATTGTATTGTATTGTATATTGTGTGTGTGTGTGTGTGTGTGTGTGTGTGTGTGTGTGTGTGTGTGCGTGCGTATGTGTGTGTGTGTGTGTGTGTGCACGTGTGTGTTTATACCAAACAGGATCTGCTTGGTGTGAGTCTAATAATACCGCTGGTAACACACCATGCCCGATCTCTAGGCGCTAGTCCGTCGACTTTAGGAGCTATGGGTACGTCTAAACATGGGGTTTCAATAACATTATTTTTTTGAATGATTGCTACGCATGGGGAAGTTTTGTGGGCAAACAGATTCCAACGTGGGTCCAAGTATGGAGTGAGAGCACCTGAACACGAGCTCTCTTATTTCAAACTTTTTTTAATTGAGTTCTTCCATTGCGTTCGTTTTGCCTGCATGTAGAATAGAGTTCATTTACACTTTACGGTACGGTGTACGACATCTTGTGGAAAACAGCTGTCTTGCACCTACAAACACAGAAACACTGTACATCTAATGATTGTTAGCAGCCTCAAATCTGCTAGAGCCGGTGGAGGTAGAAGTAGAATCTACCGCTTGGGTAGAAAAAAAGGGCACCTGAACCGAACGAAGTAGTTTCTTGTAATTTCTACCGAAAGCTGTAGATGGAAAACGAACTCCTCGTTCGTTTCTCCCTCTGTGTGTTAGCCGACTATACGTTTTTGTTTTGTTGTGCTTTTTGTCTGCCTCTAGGTTCCCTGTATGGCGCCTTGCAATTATTTACAGGTCCACTTGTGGTATGTTCCCTTTGTTTTTGTGCATTGCTCCCTTGCTGGAGGGAAGAGCCCCATCTCTTTCAGTATTTTTACAGCTACATGTAGGATTACTGCTCACTGATGGGGTTTGTTGAACTTTTTTTTCTGAACGTTCGCCTCAAATGGGCATCTTTAGAGAATACAGGGGACCCTTTGTAATCCTGCATGCGCCACTTGTGCTACAGAAATTCTGCTGGGTGCTGGACACAAATCTGTTTTTTTATACAGGGCAACTATTTTGTCCCATATTTGGCAGGTGCATGTACACCCAAGTCCGCGGATCCGCTGCATTTGTGTGTACGCCTTTACACAGTCCATGACCTTTCACGCAGAGCTTAGGTCACTGCACTGTGTGTACGCTTGTAGTGGACTTGTCCCGCAACACATGATGGTGGGAAAGTGATGCGTATGTATGTCTCAGTTGGTTAGGGGCCATCAGCGATCCGGCATGATCGATAATTTTCACGAAACGAAAAAAGTTTAGTTATGACCCTCCCCCCCCCTGAACGAAAATAATATTGACTTGACAGCTAAAATGCATTGATGTTTCAACCATCAACATTGTCATAACGAAACTCTCCTCGACCCACCCACCCATAAACGAAACTTTTTTCGTTTTGTCTGAAAGATTGATAATAATGGACGACCCCAGTGCTGAGTGCTGGCTTACTGATTCTAGAGATAGATCTTGCTACCGAAAAGAACCTACCTCACACACACACCACACACTCATACTCCTGCCCATCGCTGAAGCGATGATAGCGAACAAGCTATGCTAGACACAGCAACTAACTTGTGCTGGGATTACCATTCACCAGCTTGCAAGGCTGATGAATTGACCGCCACTAATTTTAGCCTGGTCTACACCACACGGCTGGTTGAAGTGGCTTTTTCTGGCCAATGAATCCCTATTTTTCGTTTTTCACACACGAAATGCTTCTTTCTCACAAACATGGTGTGATTTAATGGCAGTATAATATGATTGCAAGCACGGAGGTTGCCTCCTGGGTCTTGCCTATGCGCGTATCTATCATGTTGCAATTCCCATGAATGAGTTTCTTCTTCTCTGTTGTCTGTACATCCACTCGGTGCAGGGTCAGTTTAGTGATATCTACGGCCGCCATTCTGTGCTACTGGTGGTCCTGGTTGGAGCCATGGTTGCCTACTTCATTGCAGGAATCAGCACCATGCTATGGGTGCTGATCGTGGCAAGGGTCCTGGCCGGTGAGCTATTTCCTAACACCTGCCTTGCAATGGCGAATGCAGTGACCCATGGCATGTCCTGGCTTGGGTGTGGGTCACTGACCTATGCCTCTGCTCCTGCATAGACAGTGTTACCATCATCAATAGTCGAATGATCCGCTAGGGCTCATGCTTATTCCTGATGCCCTGAATGCTTACCATTCACCTCCACCCGTTTATAAGTATATCAGGGTTCTAGCCAGGTCAAAATAGTAGGGGGGGGGGGGGGGCAGGGAAACAGTTACCTGTACCCCATTTTTTCCATTTTCAGAATAACTGTCTTCCAATGCGAAATGTAATGTACAGGGCGAAAACCTGACTTCACCCCAGGCAAATGTGCCTTTATGAACCCTCTTGTACTGGCTATCGACTGCATATGCATTGAATGGCATTTAAAAAACACAAAAATCGGAAAATGAGTAAGGGGCGGCATATTTTCACGGGGGGGGGGGGGCAAACAGAGTAGGGGGGGTGCTGCCCTACCCCACCCCCTTCGGCTAGAATCCTGTACATGCATGTGTTATGGCACCTGTTCATGTAGTTCATGGGTTTGTCAATCTACATGTAGTAGCTAGTGCTGAAGACTTGAGGAGAAAGTTTGAAGAAGGGCAATAAACTCTATCCATCATGCAGTGTCTAGGCCGATTGGCCATTGTGATAGTGGCGCCATCATGATTATTCGTGTCTTTTCCTCTCCCCCCCCCCCCCCCCCCTCCTACTACCCTTCCTCCAGGTCTCTTCAAACACAGTCTGAGCGTGGCCAGGACATGGCTGGCGGACTTTGTTCCGCACAGCGAGCGGCCCAAGCACCTCGGCCACTACAACGCCATCTCCACCGGGGCGTTCATCATCGGGCCGACCATCGGCGGCCACATTGCGTCGGCCAGCGAGAACGGATTCTTCATCTGTAGCATGCTGACAGTGCTGATGTTCTTTCTAGCCTTTTTATTGACCTTGATTGTCCCACGCTGGATACCCGCCAAGATGGCCAAGGGAGGAGCAGCCGGCAATGATGTGCGGCGTCAGGAGTCCGAGGAGAAGTTTGTCGACCCCGAGATCAGCCCCTCGCAGGTCAGGCCGCTGGAGCTGTTGCAGCAGCTGTGGCACATCACCTGGACACAGGTAGGTCACCTGTGTGCTTGTGTGTGTGCACGCGTGTGGTGTTTGGGAGTGCAACAGTCCATTCAGAAATATTTGAGTTCTAAGCTTCGTGCTGAAGATTCACTGTGCATGTGTATTGAACACATGCACTGTTGACTGAGATGAATCGGATGGCCAATGTGTCTGAGCACAAGTGATCCCTCATGATGGATTTTAGTATTTTACTGTGTTGTCCTGGATAGGTCTTGCGATGGTGCACATTCTGCATGTTTGCACAATTTGCTCATTCACATTCTCTCCAATGCTTGTTTCCTTACTCCCCCGCCCCTGTTCTGCCACGTGTGAACCAGGTACCGGATATCATGCTGATCCGCTTTGCGATGGGCTTTGCCATGATCCTGTTCCGCTCCAACTTCAGCCTGTTCCTGGAGATGCGCTTCCAGAGCACGCCCATCTACAACGGCTACCTGATGTCGGCGTCGGGCCTGATGGGCGCCACCTCGTCCTTCCTGGTCGGCTCTGTGACGGAGGCGTACGGCGGCTGTTCGCGCCGCCTGCTCGTGCACATGGCATGCCTGATGGCACTGGCACAGGCCGGCATGACGTTCGCGCCCAGCTACTCGCTGTTTGTCGTCAGCATGATACCGCTATCGTTATCCGGTGCGGTGTTTCGCGTGAATCTTACCCACCTGTCGGTTGACCGCGGCAGCCAGGAGCAGCGCGGCGCCATGCTCGGCGTGGGCCAGTCGGTGATGTCGTTTGCGCGCATGATTGCGCCATTCTTCGCCGGCGTGCTCACCGAGCTCGGCGGTATCCTGATGCCCGGTGTGGCCAGTATATTCTGCGCCGGCATCGCCAGCGTGCTCATTGCCACGCGACTGCAGCTGTCACCCACGTCCACCGACGGCGCGGCCAAGAAGAAATCCGAGTAATGCCACCGCGTGCACAGGTCTGCGCCGGCATCGCCAGTGTGCTCATTGCCACACGACTGCAGCTCTCGCCTACATCAACCGACGGCGTGGCCAAGAAGAAATCCGAGTATTGCCACACTCTGTTCAACTTTGGTTCTCGTGTGGAATTATTTCCTCGTTAAATAACTTGCCTTCAAACCAATGAATATAATATTACTTTCTTGAGAGAAAACGAAAACCGTGAAAACTGCTAGTACTACTAGTTCATGTAACCCACACTAGAAGCACCAGTACAACCTGGATTGCACTCTTCTTCGCTCGGGAAGAAGCTACATTTAGTTGATTTGCAACGGACATTGTCACTGTTATTTTCTGTACATACTAACCTCGCACCCGTACATAACATAGTGCACACCTGAATCAAACTGGCTGATTTGAGCTATTTGGCCCGTGTCCACAAGTTATTTTATGCCGCAGCCTTCCACTGCAGTCTCAAACTTCCTCTTGAGCATCTAAGACTAGATCTTTAAATTGAGATACTAACCTGAATACTTTCATCTCAAACAATGAAATTAATTTAATGCTATGGTTCGCATCGGGAAGTAGATCAGATCCAAGGCAAAGTGGTCAAAGACCCAACACCGCACCCTCTGGGTCTCAGTCATGGTCTTAGATCATTCACCCCCCCCCCCCCCCCCCCACTACCTATGCGTGCTTGCTTTCATTTAGGCCAATTAGGGGTTATTGTAAAGTTTTTTGTCGTCCCTGAAACGAACATCGCACTCGGACCGCCTCCCCCCTCAGGAATTAATTTGGGTCCCCCATGAACGATGTTCATTCCAGGAACAGCAAAGCTTTTGCGCCGACCCCTTATTCTTGGAGATTGTGTAACAAGGACAGTGACCACAAAGTTATGTCAACACTAAAACCAGGCTTATGTGCCGACCGTGTATCTTGAAAATCAGGCATTTTGAGATTTTCTTTCGCAACACTCCCCGGAGTTAGCTACAATGTAGTATCTGACTCAGTGAGTAACTGTGGAATCTTGCATCTGAAGCACAACTCACAATAGAGTGGTTTCATACATGTATCTCTGTCACGCGGCTAAATTTGTGTAGAAAGCTGTTTGTGAATATGGCATGCACATGGACAGTGCATCCAACACGGCCGACATCACGTGACCCATAGATGCCAGGGTTGAGTGGAGTTGGAACCAGGGAATAGTAAAATGCAGGTATTGTACTACTCCCTGGTTGGAACCAACATGGCTGTCCTGTATGGCACGTGATAGATGTACAATAGCTCCATATCACTTTCTACACTGCGACATGCAACACTTGAGACAAGGAAATGCCTGCAGCGCACTGCCGCATGTAGTCATAAGGCCAATGCTACAGCTGGTCGAAGTTCACCTTTTGCAAAAGGTGAACATACTTTGGCCAAGACTGTTCGGTTTGCGATGGCGAAGAATAATGTGAAACGTGTTGTATGTCTGTCACGTTGTCCATGAGGTTGGTAAAAACTCACAGAAAGCGCCGCCCATTTCTCATTGTACTGCAGTAAATGCCGCAGAATAACTCTCTTTTCACCCTTGGGACTTCTTGCAGAATTTAGAAATTTGTCCACATTTTTCCAAAAGGACAGGCCAGGGCAGATGCTTGCTCGCGATTTATACAGTAGCTGTCAAGATGAGACTTGAGAGTGCATGGCGGAGTAGCAAGCGGCCGCTTGTGGATTGCACTGGCTTCTCTACTATGAGCACCCTGCACTGAGGAGTGATCGGAATGCCCCAGTCTTCACACCGATGAACTCAGAAACTGCAAACCTATCAATATCGTCCATGCATGGAAGCGTGTTTTTATTGACCGCATAACATGATGATGCAAAGAAAGAAAAAGCACATCACTCATGCTACTTCAGGCGGCGCACAGTGCAGTATCTGTACCTGGCCTGGTTACACTGGTCTTGTGATTTTCAAAGAAGGGGTGAGAAAAGTGATGTCTAAAAATGCTGCGACTGTTTACGCTCATCTTGTAGCAAGCGTGCGCCAGGTTGTGTTGGAATTGGAGTTCCCTAAGGGCCCGGTCCATATATGGAGTATTGTTGGGCCGTGCGGTCACTTTGGGGAAATGTGAGCATGCAGTACTACATGTACACACGTATGTTCATGTTATCCTGGTACCAAGTATACACATACATGTACATGTACATGTACAGTGCATGCACCGGTTAATTAAAAGTCGACCTTTTAGGAACTAAAAGCCGAACCACAAAGGGGTATAGTTGACATAATTATAACCAGGGTCCGGGTTATACCGTCATTCGACCGGTAAACCGAGGCCCAAGTATGGAGGGTTGACTTGTACCGTATTTCCGCAAATAAAAGGCCGTCCTCGTATACAACGCCTTCCTCGTATACAAGGCCGGGGCAGGGGGCGATTGAAAAAATAAAAGACCGTCTCCGATTAGAAGACCGGGCCTACTAAATGAGTCTTTGTTCTTGTGCTAAAAATAGAAGACCGTGCTCAAACTGTGGGAAAAAAGAGAAGACCGTGCTCAAACTGTGTAGAAGAAAATAGAAGAACGGGGGCAAAACTGTATGGCGAGAAATAGAAGACCCCCCCCCCCCCCCCGTCAAACTGGGTTGAAAGAATAAAAGACCGTCCTCGAATACAAGACCGTCCTCAATTATAAGGCCGGGTAAGAACGAGGTTGAAAAAATAGTAGACCGGCCTACTATTTGTGGAAATACGGTAACTGGTAGCACTGTACAACGGGTAGAGTACGGTACATGTACATGTAAGGGAGTACTTTTATTTGAACCGGGCTGAAAGACCCGAATGGCGCCGGCACCCATACCATCCTCAGCTGCGAAGGAACAACCCAAGGCTGCCCATTACGGCATTAGCCATGCTCATGTATGCTATCGGCATACAGCCCCTCATCGAGCGTCTCAAGGATCCAAGTCATCACATCCAGAATTGGTACGCAGACGACTCGTCGTGCCTCGGGAGGTTGCTGCGAATCAAGGAGTGGTTCCTCTCCCTCCTTGAGCAGGGTCCAGCGTTTGGGTACTTCGCCGAGCCCTCGAAATCCATCGTGATCGTCAAGCCCCATCATGTGGAGGCCGCCAAGACAATCTTCGGCAATCTAAACGTGCAAGTCACCACCTCCGGTCGCTTCCTGGGTAGCTACATTGGTGATCCAGAGGGAGTCTCTTCCTTTGTCCGTAGCAGAGTGAGTGATTGGGTCGATGGTGTCAACTGTCTTGCCAAGGCAGCAAAGGCGTACCCGCAGTCAGCACACTCCGCGTTTACGAGATCCCTCTCGTGCGAGTGGACCTACCTCCAGAGTGTGTTGGAAGGCAACGAGACCGAGTATACTCCCCTGCGGGACACTATCCGGCACGTATTCGCCCCCAGCTTGCTAGGTCGTGAGGTGCTTGACGTTGAGCAAGATCTGTTGGCCCTTCCAGCCAAAGTGGGAGGTCTCGGCCTGGCCAATCCCGTTACGTCAGCCCCTGATGCTCATGCCACATCGAAGCGCGCCACTGAGATTCTGCAGGCTGCCATTTGCACCGGTGCACCGGTCGACATGGCTCACCACATCAGCCAGTGCCGTCAAGTCACCAGCGAGGTCAGCCGTGCTCGAGACCTGCAGATGACGGAACGTAGTAAAGTCCTCCGAGCTGCGCTTCCGCGTCGCCAACAGCGGACCCTCAACCGCATCATTGATGGCAACGCTTCCGGCTGGTTGACCGTGCTTCCTCTCAAGCAGGAAGGTTATGACATGTCGGCGGTCCAGTTCCGCGATCAGTTGGCCATTCGCTATGGCCAGGAGCCGAACGCTCTCCCGTCGCATTACGATGGCTGTGGAGCTGCTTTCTCCCTACAGCATGGTCTGGATTGCATGAAGGGTGGGCTCATCAAGCGTGGGCACAACGATGTCCGCGACTTCGATGCCCGGCTGGCAGACGTTGCATGGGGAGGTGTGGCTGTCGAGCCGGTGATGGTACCTGTGCAGGATGGCAACAACCGTCCCACACTGCAGGCGGATTGGCTGGTCCGGGGAGTTTGGGAAGGAGACAGGGTGGCGTACTTTGACAACCGCATCGTGGATGCCGACGCACCCAGCTACGTCCGCTCGAACCTCTCTTGGAACGCCGTATCCAACAGTGCTGCCTCTTCCAAGAAGAGAAAGTACAAGGCGGCCGCAGAGGAGCTGCGAGCATCCTTCACCCCGCTGGTCTGCTCAACTGATGGTGCACTGCACACAGAGTACCGTGCGTATCAACGGCGACTTGCTATGCGCCTTGCCTCCAGGTGGGACAAGTCCTACAGCAACGTCATGTCCTGGGTGCGGATCCACCATCAGTTTGCTGTTTTCCGGGCTGTCGACCTTCGTCTCCGGGGTTCACGTCGTCGTCTCGGTGGGCTGGCAATTTGCGATGGTGTCGGCCTTGGCGTTGGCCGTTAACATACATGCGTATGGCACTTGTTGTTGTTGTTGTTGTTGTGTGAGTGCGTGTGTGTGTGTGTGTTTGTTTTCTTTCCTTTTCTTTTCAGCTGTCATTTGCCCTGATCATGCCTCATGCGTGTTTCACAGCATAGTACGTTTCCGCTCATTTTCTTCTTCAACACACGCTAGCTGTATTACTTTGTTCTTGCCCGTACAAGAGGCTTTTGTAGGCTCGAGTGCAGTGCATCATGTAAACACTCCAGTCAATCTGTGTGCACAGATTAGTGGGTTGAAAGCTCTTGTATTTGTAAAAACACATAACAGGCAATATTTTAAAGGAAAAATCTGGAGCTGGAGTCACCATGGTCACGTCACGGCTGCTGGAAGATGCGAGTGGTGTGTGCCGCTGAATGTGTGCTTTACACTGCTTTTACAGCTACCCTCGCAGACAGTATCGTTTTCCAGGGGGACGTTGTCCCCTCTCTCTCTCTCACACACACACACGTGCACGTGTATGTTTGTGCAAGTTGTGTGTAACCAGTGTGTATGTCACTATGTGTTCGTGTTTGCTGGTCAGTATTCAGAAAAAGGTATGATTCTGCAATCATGGATGAGTTGTTACTGCTAATGCCTGGCTAGTAGATCTACTGATCGTTCAGATAATGATATCCCCATATTCAGTGACCAGGGAGTCGTAAAAATACCTGCCAGTGACCCTGCTACTAGCTCCAGTACTCTTACTTAGTGTCGGGTGCTGCAAGAAGCGCTAGGCATTGGATGCGATGTACATCAGTAACCCTCACTTACACATCTTGCTGTGCTGTCCTGGCTTGGAGAGATGAGATACTTGTAATCCAAATGTAAGTTTTGCAAAAGTTGGCCAGCATATTTCGACTTGCAGCCTGCAGCCAAAGACTACAATATCGAGCAGCTTCCTGCTGGAATAAGAACAACTTCGTTCTGCTGATCTGATCAAATATTTGGCCTTGGTAGCTATGGGACAGATCAGAGCGAAAAAAATTCCTGCTCTGATCTTCGAGGAAGCAAAAAACTGGTTCGATCCTCAGTTCAAAAGTGCAGTCCTCCTCGTCGCCTTTTGCAAGGAAAGCCTTGTAGCCTGCACTTGTACTGTTCACTACTTTGTTGTATGTTGCCTTGTTGGCGCCAGCGTGTGTGTACCGCGGTACAGTGTGTGTGACCCTCGGGTGTGTACGCATTTCCTATCCTGGTTGGCTGTTGTAAAAATATCGTGAACATGTGACCGCGTTCCCCAGTTCCACTGTGTACATGTGCGTAGCAGGTTGTAGACGCCCCATTTCAGCGGATTGCTTGACTGCTTGAATAGGATCAGCTTGGCTTTGCTCTGGTTTACACATTTCCTCCTTCATCTCCTCGTCTCTCCGTTGCCTGTACTTCTTCCTGCTTGCTGTTCATTTTCGGTAGCATTACTTCCCGATCACCACGTGGATTTCTTGTCTGTGGGAATGCTGTAACAGTATGCATTGGCTTCGAAAAGCCAGCCGGTTATCGCCGGGAAAAAGATAATTTTTGTGGGCAGTCCTGTCACAGTAGGAGTGAACTCAAGTGCAGAGCCAGAAGCCAGGACTTCAAAGTACGGCCCTGGACGAAGCTTGCACAGTTGCAGCACTCCCCGAGTTCACTGACACCTGTTTGTGTATACGCGTTGTCATTGATACTTCTTCTCCTCGGGACGCACTGTGAGTTGAATTTTTCTTGTACTCGTAGATGTAGATTTTGTGCTTTTGGAACAATGTCCGAGGTGTGAGCTGGCTGCGGATGCTGTTCTGTCTGTCGGTGTCGTGATGTTCCGCCACCGGCGATCCAAATCGCTGAGTTCGCGCGGGCAAGTATGTGAGCGATATGCACTGGATCGTGTCTGAAATCATTGCCTGGCATGACTTGCTTTTTAGTTAGACTGAAAGTAACTCTGATCACGATCGGCTCAGCCCTGAAAACACTCGCCACTGCAGTCCTTTGTTTCATATTCTTGAAAATCTGTTTGGTTACAATTATGTACTGTATTCCAAATCTGAGTTCGATTCCTGTAGACTGTCGTTGCGTGGCAGAAATTTCGAATAGCAGACATTGTTGATCAGCGTCGCCTGTCATGTAGCAATCAAACTTGTTGCCTTGCATTATGCACGAAATTGCTTTTCAATTTTGTGAGTTTTTGTTAGGCGAGGATGGCAGCAGCAGAGTAGGTTCTTAGAGATCTGCTGCGGCCATGCCTTTGTTCCGCTGCCTCTCCTCACCCGGTCATGCTTGTGCTGGCCGTTCTGCTCATTCTGGTGGACAGGCGTGTGCGACGCCTGGGGTCAGTGTTGAAACATCGTCTCTCCATCGCCACCTCTCGCTCTCAGTGAGAAAGATGGAGGCGAATGAATTGGAATCCATGAAGGAGTCGGTCAAAGCCGAGATTCGCAAGGAGATGAAAATCAAGGACGGTGCTGAGCGGCTGATAAAGGCCGCTAAAACCGTCAAATACAAGCAGAAACGAGAAGCTGCGTCGGCTCTCAAGCTATGTGAAACGCGAATTTCGTCCCTTCAAGATCAATTGCAGGCTCTAAATTCTCAAGTTGCGGATCACAGGGTGGCGCGTGCTGTATCTTCTTCATCGGGTACGTGCTTTGATTGTGTTGAGGTGCATAATTGTGTCAGGTATTGTGATGTGTGTGTGTGTGTGTGTCAGTGATATACCGTTCTGTAGCTTGTAGGCTGTGTGATTTTCACAGTGTCATAGTGTCACAGGGGAAGTTCTCTCGGCACTGCTGTATGGCTTCCAGGAAGTCACATCAGCTGAGAGTATTTCATGCCACAACAACACGTGTAGACCTTGCGTCTGCATTTCTCTGCCCGGCCGTCTGCATGCACGCATCTGTGTGTGTGTGCGTGTGTGTGTGTGTGTGTGTGTGTGTGTGTGTGTGCGCGCGTGTGTGTGTGTGCGCGTGTGTGTTTGCACCTGTGTGACTCACGCGTGATGGTGTTACCGTACGTCTGTATTGCATGCGTCAATTGAATTTTTAATTTTAATTTCGCTGCGGGGTGGCCGATCATGTACTCGCCCGCGTGCTCGTATGCGCCTGCACGTGCTTGAGGTCGGTGGTTGTGCTTATGCATGTGATGTGTAATCTATGCGTAACATGCTCTGTTTTACTCTACGTATTGCGCTGGTACGGCTTTGCTGCACTGGCTATGGCAATCCACCGGACCTGGCAATCATGTTGTTGACCTGTGTAGAACTGATAGCAGGCCGGCAACCTGTACTGTACAGCATGTGGCCAGCGTGGCTCTGGCACTGCGCTGCTGTAACTATTCCTTAGTGCTGGCTAGTCAAACCCACTCTGTTTGGTTCATGCCAGAGTACATGTAGTATCGCATGTCCAAGAACACACAGTGCCATAATTATGATCTGAACTTCACGGCCTCATTCATCTTCCATCCAAGAATCATGTTTTAGCACGTCCCAAAAATATCCTATCAGGACGATGTGGTTGTCCTATGGGAGTACACTGCCAAAGAGTATGGACGATGTAGTTACAGCTTTGACTTTACATGACTTTACATTTGGAGAGTCTAATGACCATGTCACCATGTCCATGTCCATGTCACCAATCAGATTGACTGTATTTGTACATCAGTAAACATGTTAAATTGTTGCCGTATGCGACCTGTTTGAGTCGAGATCAAGGATGCTGGGAATTCTGAAAGCGCGACCTGGCCTTTATCGACTACTGTTTTTTTTTGCTTCGCCTATCTGCTGGTCCTTGAGTCTGTAAAGTGTGTCCTTTTGGTAAGGCCTATGGTCGGAAACAGCTCTGTACGTGTATATCTCCCACCGCCGTGTGTGGCATGGAACTGTTTGTTTAGATGTATGGCAAACCCATGAGTCTAGGGTGTCCGTGCATGCGTGTGAGTCTGTGTGTGTGTGTGCATATCTGCATGTGTGCGGGCGGGCGGGAGAGTCCTTCATGATCGTGAGGTATGTCTAGTCACTTCCAATCTCGAATTTCCGATAGTTGTGTTTGTGTGCGTGCATGTGTGTTTGTGTGTGTGTGTGAGAGCGTGTGTGTATGTATGTGTGTGCCATCATGTTCATTATGGCTTGTTCACTGGATCATATCTGTGACTGTGGTAACGTTAGTGTTGGTCGCTCCGGGGGGCTCAAACTCGCTCCGGTGCTCAATCTGTTCTCAATGATTTTGTTCTCTTGCTTGCTTGATTTACAGTTCACTCTTCGGGTAGCAAGCGAAACACCATTCCCGCTCTGACCCTTGGGGACGAGGCATCGCCTGACAATGTGGAGGTCGATGTCAAAACCGCTTGCCATGATTTGAATGTGGTAAGTACAAGAAAAAGACTGGTGTGTGTGTGTTGGGGGGGGGGGGGGGGGAGAGAGACAGGGTAGCTTTCCCTGCAGTCTTGTTGTTGTTGTGGCCAGTGTGAGCCGGTACTGAGCGACGTCTCTTGTGTTGGTCTGTTATCTCACTGTGCCCCTCGCGTCAGCAGAAAGGTGATCCAAAGGAGCAGGAGCCGCTAAGTGTTGCCTCTAAAGTAAGACGTCGGGGTATGCATATCTATGCGGCATGGTGTCATGCGAAATGCATTCCATTGGTCCCCGGTCACTGCAGCCAGTTTCTAATAAATAATGAAAATCCCACCAAATCATTGAGGTTGCCTGGTGAGGCCACGCCGTGCCCGGCCCGGGTGATTTGCTGGTATTTTCTATCACCGACTGCAGAATACCTTTGAAATACTGTATGGACCTTGTTGAAGTGAGGCATCATCATGTAGTAGGCCACCGTGCTGTTTAGAGACGGCAGCAGCGGTGCACGTGAGGATTGCAGAGGTCGTGCATGGTTGGATGTTCTGGTGCTTACACATGTGCCCGCATGTATGTGCCTGCTTTGTATATCAATCTGCATTGCATGTCAATCTGCATTGCATGTCAATCTGCATTGCTTTCTGTGTTACACAAGAGAGAGTTTGGAAGCTTTGTTACAACTCTGAGTTTCACGTATTACTACGGTCATCAGGCTTTCTGTGTTATACGCATCAGCACGGCGCTGTGTATGGTCCGGTGCATGCTCGTGTCACCCGTGCACTGTCCTGTATACCGTGCTTACACACTGCATGATGCATTGCCCTGGATGAGGGGGTGGATGAGGATCCAGACCCGTCCTTGTCGCCTGCTCCGCTGTACCTGGTTGCTAGATTATCTGCCTTGTGTATGTGTGTGCGTACGTGCACGCTCACGTGTGTGTGTGTGCGTGTGTTTGCAAACGCTGCGGTCATGTACACTTGCGCATGGTGTATGCTTTTCTCTATGAAACCATGTGTGTTGGAAACAGAACGACGTCGTCTTTACTCGCCATGAGAACTCGGATACCAACGGTGACTGTGCAGCAGATTTGCCAGATGGAGAACCTTCCTCTAAGCCCCAGAGTGTGAACTTTGACGGAATGAATAACGAGGCAGACGAGGCCGCCGACCGAATGATGTTGCTGGAAAAGCAGCTGGCGGTCGAGATTCGCGTCAAGGACGGTGCAGAGAACCTGCTCCGCTCGGCGTCCGACTCGAAGTCTCGGCGAGAAGCTAATGCGGTGAGTAACTTGTTCTGCTCTTGGCATGCCGTCCGCCGTGAATCGTTCGGTGTTGTCAGTACCGTTCAAGATCTGCTGGGGGAATCCCCTGCGCTGGTTGTCCTTTTTCATGTTATGTGTTCGTGATGCTTGTAATGCTAGTCCAGTAAAACCTGTGTTTGCCGGACCCTGTACCCAGGGAAGTCCTGTATTGACCGGACAGATTTTCCATGCACCAACGTGCTGGGGATCGAACGTGCATCCCTGGATCAAGAGGAACTCTGTCATATGAGGACAGTTTCCGCTGCACCAAGGGCGTACGGTTAGGGCAGGTTTTACTATGCAATCATATGTACTTGAAGTATGTACATATACATGTAGCAAGAAGCCAGCAACCTGGGAGTGTGCACTTGCGAGCAGTACCATTGCCGCAGGGCACCGTTAACCAGGCAGTTCTCCCTGTGATCATATTGCTGTACGTACAACCAATACTGCATGCCTTGTAAGGTGACCGCTTGTGTTCAGAGTGCATCACTGGGAATACTGCTATTTGGCTGGTTCGAATCAAGTTCTTCTATCCGTGACAAGCTGCCTCTTCTGGACATGGCCTTCTCTTACAGCAGAGCTGTTGTACATCTATCACATGACCATACAGGGTAGCCATGTTGGTCGACTCCACTCAACCTCTTTCACAATATGCTGGCCACGTTGGTTCCACTGTTCACATGATGCCATGATGACTGTTTACACACATTTAGTCATGTGACAAAGATGTGAATACCACTCTACAACACACACACATACACACACACACACACACACACACACACCTCAGACCTGCCCATCGCAGAAGCAATGATAGCGAACAGCTATGTTAGACATAGCAACTAGTGCTGGGATTACACCATTCAACAGCTTGCAAGGCTGACGAATTGACCGCCACTAATTTTAGCCTGGTATCCACCACACAGCTGATTGAAGTATTGCTTGCTGTGTCCGCGTGTTGCGTGATACTTGTATGCTCATCCTTGTATTCTTTGCCGGTGCAGATCCTGGAGGTAACACGGCAAAAACAAGAGGTCATTCGCATGAAGATTCTCCAAACGAAGATGAAGCAATGCAATGGGTCTAACGGAGGCGCCAGTCTGGAAAGTGACTACATGTCCTCACCGCAGCTTTTCCAAGTAAGACTGTGCGCGTGTGTGTGTGTGTGTGTGCATCTGTGCACTTTCGCCATATGTTTGTATTAGTATCGTACATTGTATTCCTGAAGTACACATCCAGCGTGTGTGACTTTGTCTTAGGCTGCTCGAATACTACATAACCTCTCCTCACTAGCACACACACGCACGCACACACCACCACCACCATACCACACATGTGCAAACACATGCACATAATCTCTCTCTCTCTCTCTCTCTCTCTCTCTCTCTCTCTATCTCTCTCTCTCTCTCTCTCTCTCTCTCTCTCTCTCTCTCTCTCTCTCTCGTTTTCTTATCCCACGAAAGTTGCTTCCTCTAGCGTAAATTTTGATTATTTATCAATATGTGTATGTATGTCTACGTCTACGTTTTCTGTGCTGAACATAATCTCTCTCTCTCTCTCTCTCTCTCTCTCTCTCTCTCTCTCTCTCTCTCTCTCTCTCTCTCTCTCTCTCTCTCTCGTTTTCTTATCCCACGAAAGTTGCTTCCTCTAGCGTAAATTTTGATTATTTATCAATATGTGTATGTATGTCTACGTCTACGTTTTCTGTGCTGAACAGGATTTCCTATCTTACAGAGTGGATGTGGAAGAGCGGACCATCGCTGGCTGTGAGAACATGCTGAAGCTGGAGACGAATAAGAAACGACAACAGGAGGTATGATGAGAATGCGAGTACTATGCCCCGAAAACTCCCTTTCCTTGCATCACTACTCCATTGATGTGCAGTGTTGCCTGCCGAAATCCGATCGTGCGCGTCAATGTCACGCCAGGCGCTGTGCAGCCCCAGACCTGTGGACACTGGGATGTGCAGTGTACACTAGTTCAGCACGCAAACTTGAATCACACGATCAGGTTTCATTGAGCTCTACTCTACTTCCAACGTGGTGTACCGTCTTTTCTGAGGAAGCTTTAATTATGTTTTTTTTGTTTTTTTTTGTGTGTTTAGACGCAATGCCAGTTAGCTGGTGCCAAGGCAAAACTCTTCCTGCTAAAGACAGCACTACGGGATTATGAGGTTTGTACCGGAGAGCCATCTTTGAGACCCTGTCATGGCTGTATGCGCGTGCGTGTGTGTGTGTGTGTGTGTGTGTACTTGTCTGTACTTGTCTGTACTTGTGTGTATATGTTCGCTTGTTCCTCCCATCACCGCCCCTACACCCAAAGCCTTGTCTGAGGCGGTGTTTGCACGGAATTTTCATACTGGACTGAGTTCAACTCGCTTTGTACTCTACCACGGCCACGTGTCAACATACTGTCCCCGGGTGTACTTTGGCCTGGGAAGGCAAGCTGAAACTCATCCTGGACTGGAAATGCATGCAATCATCCACATTTGATTATGTAAACACAGAAGAAATACGGTATTATAATAATGGCATGGCCAAGACTATCTTCACATTGCCTGATACTTGCACTGAGCAGGAAACTCGGAGTTGCAACAAATTACCCATGCTCCACACGTTGTGCTAGCTGTGTTGGGAGATACCGACAGCTATGCTCACTGTGAGTGGTGCTCTAGCGTGCTCTTTCGGACTGGGAAAGCATGCGTCTTGCTGCGTTGCCACACCTGCCGACATGTCAGTAGCCTGCCTAATTTTGAGGCATGTCACAACCTGCCGACAATTGACCTTCTCCTGCCGACAACAGCCATGACAGTGTCCAAGTTTGACCTTATGCGTGGTTTAGAAGTCATGATCCAGATTTTTGGCTTTTACTGCTCATTACGCGTGTTTCCATAGCTCTCTCCTCAGGCGCTAAGCGAAATCATCATCTGTCTCGAGAAAAATCGGCAAACTCAGCCTGAGTCTCACGCAAAACGTGAAATTTGTTTCTTATCAATGCCGCGTGTGTGTGTGTCGAGGTCGCTATACAGGGGAGGGGGTTCGGGGGCAACGCCCCCGGATGATGAATTTTTTTTCCCAATGATATTTGGCTATAATGATGTGGCAACACTGGTCTTGTTACTCTCGTGTGTGTGTGTGTGTGTGACTCTGTGTGTGACTCTGTGTGTGTGTGTGTGTGTGTGTGTGTGTGTGTGTGTGTGTGTGTGTGTGTATGAAAAATGAAAAGACCAAAAAGTAGGGATTCACTGGCCAGAAAAAGCCACTTCATAGCTGTGTGGTGTAGACCAGGCTGAATAGTGGCGATCAGTTCTTCAGCCTTGCAAGCTGTTGAATGGTGCAATCCCAGCACAAGCTGCTATGGCTTCTGCTGTAGCATCGCGATGGGCGTCCAATGGTGTGTGTGTGTGTCGTATTCAGGATGAAGATGACATGACGGACAAAGAGGAAGGATCGCGGAAGAACAGCATCAGCGAAGAGCAAAAGCCTGTGACCGTCTCCCGGGTTCAGCTCTCCAAACCGGCCGCAGTGACGGGAACAGTTGTGTTAACATTGTCCGGAGTAACCGATGTCACAGTTGATCATATATCAGTCGGGGCAACGACCGCGGGGGCTGTCACTCCCTCGTCGTCCTCGGCTCTCGGTCTGAACTTGCGCTCTGCGAAACCACCGCCGTCTTGTAAGTATAGCATTGGCACGTTGTGTCGTTTCCTTTGCACTGCCTTCCTCTTGCTGATTTTTCATGCGTAGGTGTGTGTGTGTGTGTGTGTGTGTGTGTGTGTGTACATGGTGTGTGTGTGTACATGGTGTGTGTGTGTGTGTGTGTGTGTGTGTGTACATGATGTGTGTGTGTGTGTGTACATGGTGTGTGTGTGTGTGTGTGTGTGTGTGTGTGTGTGTGTGTGTGTGTGTGTGTACATGATGTGTACATGATGTGTGTGTGTGTCGTTGGCTTTCTTGGCTCATCAATGGTGTGTTCTGTTGTGGTGTTGAAGATCACTGACCACCATTGATTCTGCCGTTCTGTTCCACCTGGACCGCTAGTCAGTTCATGACCACTACCTACCCTTTCTCTTCATCTTCTGTGCAGCTGATTGTGTAATGGCCGTATTAGTAGCTGGCAACACTGCTATCGACCACACAGCGTGGAAGTTCGCCGAGCGGGATTGCTGGCAGCAGACATTCACCGTCTCCGTAGAAAAGGTAACTACCAGTGGCGCAGCGCTCGCCATTGAGAGCTGGCCATGTACTAGTACTCGTTTGGTACGCTGCACGTATAAATGCATTACTCGGTTGTCCACTAGCAATAGTGTTGCTGCTCGCGTCTTTTTATACTGGAGCGTTGAGATAAGAATACGTATGCGGAGCTTTTTTGTGCCTGTTTAGTCTTTGGTGATACTGATCAGATGCACAGAGCCCTTACCGACTTGATCTTGCACTATAAACATGCCTACAGGATCGTATCTCCCGTCGATTACCCTGACGTTCTAAACTGTTCTGCAGCTGTATTGCAGGCGCGTAGCACCGCCGTTGGAGGTGGTCCGGCCGGAAGGGGGTCCGGGGGCTCTCGCCCGGGAACATTTTGATATTAGAGTGCAAAATCCTGCATTCTGGGCACTTTTGGCATTGTGTTAAAAGAGTGGTTCCAAGCTGGACCGGCTGCTACGCCCCTGTATTGTCAATGTTGATTCTACGGGCTAAATGTGTCCTGGTATTTGTTGTGTATGTGTGTTTAGCTACGAGAAATCGAAGTACTCCTACTCGCTGGTGATGTGTCACATCTCGTCGGTCTCGTCTACATCAAGATCAGCGAATACATCGACATGGTACAGCGGACACAGACGCTGAAAGTAATACCTCACGGCACGCTACACTGCACGGTGAGTGTCCGGCCAGCCCAGCATGCTGTGTGGGGTGGTGGGAGGGGGGGGGGGGGGGGGGTCGGGCTGATTTCACATACCAGAGCAGTCGGCCTTGTCTAGGTTGAACGCAGGGAGTGGCAGAGTCTCATAGCAAAAAGCAGGAGATGGTTTTGGATAGCGGACGTCTTTGTACTTTTCAGTTGAGGCTTGGGGGAGGGTCTTTCGAAATGAACATTTGCTGATGTTCTTCTTGGTTTTGTTCCACTGTATGTCAGTACCTTCGCTGAGGTGATGTGAGAGCTTGCTTTCCTCATTGTACATCTCTCTCTCTCTCTCTCTCTCTCACTCTCTCTCCCCTATTGCTCACCGCGTCACACACAGATCCAGTACTCGGCACCAGAGACAAGCGGAAAGCGAGTCAAGTTAAGGAGACAGCAGCGCGTTGCAAGTAAGACACAGCTGCATTGGAAATGCACTCTGCTTTCACCCAGGCTCCATCGTTGGCTCCATTCCTTCAAGGCGCATGACATATTGTCATTATTGTGTCATTGCTGCATTTTGTTATTTTGTTTTAGAAATTTCATGAAGTCACAGTAAGACCGTTCCCATGGCAACTCTGGAGTTCTTTATAGAGTGTGGTAGTTTTTTCTTCCTTTTTAGTACAAGAAGTTTGGAAAAGACAGTAGGGACCTTTCGCATTTGCTACGAAACGAATGCGAAACGAAAGTTTGATTCGGCTCGTAATCGTTTCGTTGAAAACAGATTTCAGGTTTCGCAAGTCGTCATGCAAATGTGCATGGCAACTACGAATACGGCCGCGGGCGCCGGTAGCTTGGCGTACGGGCTTTTACACGCACACGTGCTTGGATCATGGAATCAAGGGAAAAATGTGGACCTTGCAAAACATGTGTACCTATCCAAATAAATGTGTACCTGACGGATTCGGAGCGTGCCTGAAAACAAGTTCTCCGCAGGGACTCTGACGAATCCTCAAACCCAGGTGACGAATCAGCATTCGTTTCGTATCCGTACGCGTGGTGCGAAAGGTCCCTACTACTCTGATTGCCCCAGTCCACCAATGAAAACTCTTGTTGCATCTTGCTACATGTTCTTTTCTTTGCAGAGCGGGCAACGAAGACTCTGGAACGTCTACTTAACGGTCAGGGTGGGTCCAGCAACAGTCCGCGCCTGTCCAAGGCCATATCGTCCAAGACCACAGCGCCGGCATCGCCCGCCTCCAAGAAGCGCACGTCGCTGCAGAAGCTGCGCGCCGCTCGCGACAAGACAGGCAGCTTGCTCTCGCTCGGCTCGGAAGGTCAGGCGTCGTCGACATCGACGTCACGCTCTGCACCGTCCACGCCGACGGCTGAGCGGCGTCGCTCGTCAACAACCGCTGGCGTGGTGTCGGAGGACTCGACGGGTCAGCTCAACGATATGAAGTCGTCAGATTCTATCAAATCTGTAAGTTTCCGTCTCTGGCGTCTTTTGGTTTGCTCTCCAACTTCTGGACTTAATTCACTTTTGATTTCTGTTCAGGCAGCGGATGGGCTGCACTTTGTGTCAGTATCAGGCTGTTAAACCAGTGATACATCCACAGTAAAACCTGCGTTGCCCGGACCCTGTACCAATCGAACTTGCATCCCTGGATCGAGCGGAATCCTGACGTATCAGGACAGTTTCCGCTGCACCAATGGCGTCTGGTTAGGGCAGGTTTTACTGTGCTGTAAAACCAGAAATTTTCGGTGGTGTTTTATTTTCGGTGACTTCGGTGCTGACACTTTCTACCTAAAATAAAACGCACCGAGAATGTCGGTTCTAGTACTAGTACACCTACCTGGAAAACGGGTTTACCAAAAAATTTCTCTCCGCCGAACCGCCGATTTTGGAGAATGCCGAAAATATTACACCACCGAAAATATCTCCTTTTGCTGTTCTTGAAAGTGTAAGCTTGCTGATCATATAGTGGTGTTTGCCATCGTGTCTCATCTTCTCTTATGTCTTTTTTTCTCTTGGTACCTTGATTGTGGTCACTGTCATACCAACACTACACTATCACCATCCACTGGCACCATCTGTCCTATGCCACCGCTACCACCACTACCACCACCACCACAACCACCGCTACCGCTATCAAACACACAGTGGAGTGAAAGTGAGGATACCGAAGAGCACCATAGCCAACATTCCGCTGAGAGTAGCGACGTCAGTGATGACGAAGACGATGAAGTAGCGTTCAGAGACCCACCGGTCGCATCACCACCTCCATCGTCAGCCGACATTGTGGAACTGCCTGCATCTGTGGGAACAGTGACCAGCAGCTACGTCGAAGATGACCAGACACCTCCGCCTGTGCAAAGTGAGCCGCTGACACCGCGTCCTGGTACCAGCTCATCCGACCTAGCACCGCTCTCGGACGAGGGTGTCTCAGAATCGTTTGCCTCGGAGATGCTCGAAGTCGTTCGCCATGCCAGCCAGCGACTGGCCGGCGATCGGGCTGCAGCAGCTACAGGCGAGGACGAAAAGCATGTGCCGGTTCGACTGCGCCCTCGCATGTACAATGACAGTGATGACGACGATGAGCGAGGCAAGTTGGAAATCATCGATCTGCCACCGCTAGGCTCAACGGACAGCAGGGAGGAAACTGAAGTCAGCACAGCCGGTGACAATGCATCCAACTCCGATGCGGAAGCGTCCGGTAGTGATGACCTGGCTACATCTGATATACGTGGTGTCGATGTCGCTGCCATGTTCAGTAGTAGCCTGTTCTCCGGTGGCTTTGGTGCAGGTGATGGTGAGGACGACGACTCGGTGCCTTCCTACTTCAACATACAGGTACTGACGGTGTTGCTGGTCGTTGTTGTGCCTCTCATTTGTCACTGCCATTGTCATTGCCATTTGTGCCCAGTAGCCATCTGTATAGTGTGTGTGTGTGTGCGAGCGCGTATGTGCGCGCGTGTTCATACACGATGCACTTGTATGCTATTGGTGTATATTTGATTGAAGGATTTTGCTAGGCATTTTGCACTGTGCTGAGGCAAGCATGAATGCAGATAGCGCTTTGGTTGGGCCAGCTGGGTGTGTAGTGATGTATACGTGTACTTGTGAGGTGTGCCAGTTGCTGCATAACGCTGGGTGAAGTGCCTTCTCGGCGCTGTCCTTTCTCTTGATTCAGATGGTGTGTGTGGTGCATCTCTCTCTCCCCCTCTCTCTCTCTCTCTCTCTCTCTCTCTCTCTCTCTCTCTCTTTCTCTCTCTTCACTCTCTGTCTATCTATCTTTGTTACAGGAGGCAGTAGCAACGTCGCTGAGCACAACGATAGCGGAAAAAGAGTGAGTCTGCCGTTTTAGAACTGATGTTGCACTGGCCTGGTACCAGTACACATTGTCTTACACGCTCTATGCTTGTAAAATGGGGGAATATAGATGTGTGCGGGGATCCCTTTTCTATGTTACTGGTATTCACCGATGGGTGCTGGAATGATGTAATACACTATGTTTTTTGCTGTCATGCCCTGGCTAGCACATAGCGCGCTGTCAGGGTTGACTGTGGCGGGGATGATCTGTTTGCGGTAAAAGCTCTCTGCTTGGTCACGCTTTCATTTTTGCAGTGCCGTGCTGTTTGTGCTCTGCGTCTGTTCGAGCCTGAACGCAATAGCCGTACGCGATGATATGCTTCCTGCATTGTGCTCGTGTCTGCCTGCAAGCGAGTGTCCTCCTTCCCGTGCTGATTCCGTGCACTGCTCTTGCTCTCCCGCGCTTTCACAGATGTTCACGGACAGAAGAGCTTGTCAGTTCGGATACGCTCTGCGGCCCCATGTCCTGTCTAAACGACTTCAAGTTTGTCTCCGTGCTCGGACGTGGGCACTTCGGAAAGGTCAGTGCGACAGATCGGGCTTCTAGCTTTGTAAGGCAAATCTGCTAACACTCAGACGGTCATTTATTGGTCGCATGTGCTCTGCCCTAGTCCTAGTCTCCATTGCAGAGCTTGAGCAGACATGTGGTCCACAACTGAAAAGCGCTGTTCTTGAATTATGGGAGTCGATCTTGTATGTGTTCTCTTTAGTTACCCGATACTAGTAGACATTGCAGTGCAGTTAGCTAGCTCCGGCCTGTCTATTTATACTGGTGAACCAAACAAACAATATGAGGACAGAGAAAGTGTTTTATCTCTGAGTTTCACGCACTAAGCCATCATCAGAAAACAGCAATGAGCAAATCTGGATCAGTACTGGTTTATATACCCACAAAGCAAAGTGTACATGGCTGGTGAACCATCATACATCCCCCTATTGCCAATGTGCAGTGTTACTGAATGACCGTATCGGTCAGTTCTATCCGGACCCTGTGCAATCTACGCCCTTCTGTTAGATTTTCTGGGACTGGGCTGTACATTGGCGCTGGCAGCTTGCTTATACAATCATCGGATTACATTTGGCATGACTAGAGAAGCACCAACAGCCCTGGACTTTCCTCTACGGCAGTTCTGTAGATGTGTACCTGCTGATGTAAAGAGAATCCCTGGCTTCTTCTTGATGCTCTAGGTCATGTTGGCGTGGACGAAGCAACACGGAGAGATCGTTGCCATCAAAGCCATGAAGAAGGGAGAAATTGTGGCTCGAGAAGAGTTCGACAGGTAGGTTTTATGATGGCTTTTATCGGATCTGTCTTTTCCCAGGTTGTTTGTCCTCGTTAGCTCAAACTGTCATTCCGTTTTGGTTGTATATTTTTTCTTGTTTAATGCTTTCTGTAATGAAACCGTTGCAGCACCAGCAACATTCTTGACTCATATTCTTTGTCTGTGTGCGTGTTATCACTGTTTGTAGCTTAATGTCTGAGCGGAGAATTTTCGAGATCATCAACGAAGTCCAGCATCCGTTCTTGGTCAATCTGTATTCGTGCTTCCAGACCGAGGTGAGTGGCATGGCAGAGAGAAGGATTTGACTCTACAGTCTGCTTCCTTGTTCACCCATGGTTTGGGGGGTCCTTGGAGAAATCACCTCTCGGTAGAGTCACTTTGGTTCTGTACATTCTTGCGGTGATAGGCATTTAGTGCTCCCAGGTCACTCTCAGACCATTGCGTGGTGATGGGTACTAGATGGCGCCTTTCCCCTGCCTTGTGACGTCAGGGCCGAGGCTGCTGGAGCTCGCCTCACTTTCCAAGCAGTCACACACTTACACTTGTGTTCTTGACACAAGTAGCAGTAATACCGGAGTTCACGCTCGGCTGTCTGACAACCATATAACCCATTGCATTCCAGTTAGCCTTTTGTTCTTGACCACGGAAGTGACACAACATTCTCTGTATTTTCTCTTTCTGCCTCTGTCTCTCTGTCTGTCTCTCTCTCTCTCTCTCTCTCTCTCTCTCTCTCTCTCTCTCTCTCTCTCTCTCTCTCTCTCGTGTGTGTGTGTGTGTGTTTGCGTCTTGTTTTCTTTGACACCGTAATGCGCTGCAGATGCATGTATGCTTCGTAATGGAGTACGTGTGCGGTGGCGATCTGATGATGCATATCCACGAAGATGTCTTTGGTGAAACTCGGTCCTGGTCAGTACATCTTGCTATGCTGCACAGTAGTTGCATGTGGTGGTGCATTGCCAGTGCGTAGTGCTCCTTCCACACTCTGTGTATTTCGCTCCTTTGCATAGTCTTCCCGCCATTTTGTTTTGTGAGGCAAGTCCACTTCAACGGTACGCACTGGGGTACCAGCCCCGCTGAATTTTTTTTGAAGATGCCATGAACTGTGTACTGTCATACTACTTACTAGTACTCACAAACGTACTAGAGTTGCTTGTACCTGCCAAATATGGGACAGCTTGCCCCTCGAATAGGCTGCATGCAGCTGTTTTTTTGTGCGATTTCACGCCACTTAACAATATGGCCGCCGAAAGTCTCGATTGGGCTTCAATGGCAAGAAAATTTGAATTTTCAAATTGTCAGAACACGAGTAGGCCATGGTTTCCCCTGGATTTTGGAGACTAGTCAGCCCGGGGAACACGCTGATCATCTGCGTCTTGTTTCAAGCTTTCCGCTCGTACCTCACATGACTGCCTTTCCTTCAAGAAACATTTGTTCTGTGTCGTGTGACTTTGGCTTTGTTCTGGAATACTCCTTGTGTCGTCGCTGACAAACTCGGCTCCGAGAAGCCCTTCCCGATTTTTTCCCAGGTAGAGGACTATCCTCTGGTCGTCTTCCCCAAGTGTCATTAGAATACGCGCGTGAACTTCTAAATACGCGCGACGAGTCAGGAGCCTGTTTTCTCTTGATTTAGAAGACAAATGGTGTGGCCCTTTAGTTGCTGTTGAGTGTAGAAGGCTGCTTCCTGCTGTAAATTGCTTAGTCGGCATGTGGGATATTGTAGAAGAAGACAGCAGCCGGCCAAGTGAGCTTGAAATTGTGATATCTACCCTATTTCCCTATTGTGCGTTGAACGATTACGAAATGTCTAACTTAAATGTTGTACACGCGAGCACGCCAAGCAGAGTCTGACAACCACTGGCGAGATCAATCTCCAGACTGCCAGGAGTAGTTCGAGCAAGTTTGAAGCGGAAAGACAGCTACTGGGCAGGCCAGGACGCCTTTCCACCCTCTTTCTCTCTCAAATTGCCGAAAAGTCGAGTATCTCGCTCGAGCGCTTTCAAAACTTTTCTCTTGGTTTCGCGTCCCAAATCGTGGAACCACGCGAGGATTGACATGAGTTTCTTCCAAAAACGCAAACTCATCGCGTATTTGTACTATTCGCACAATGTTACATAAATCGCACCGAACGACGCCATATTTATAAGTGCCTGCGCATGAACAGCCGTGTGCAGTCATGTGTTATTCATTCGTCGTTGTCATTGTTGATGTCACCGTGTTCTACTGTGATGAATGCTACACGTTCCAGCATTGAAACGAGGCAACTGTCAAAGTTCTGTTTTCTTTGGGTTACTAGTACAGTTGAACATCGATTATCCGACCACCTCTGGGCAGACAACTGTCAGGCGGTGTTCTGATAAGGCAAATGTTCCGGATAAGAAAACACACTGTAAATACATGTACATGTACATTGTAAATAGAATAGAGTGCTACTTTTCAAATTTTTCGTATTTTTGAATGGCTCACTACATGCACAGTGCGTACTCTATGGCACGTGCGCCCAAAAAAACTGTTACGGATAATCGAATGGTCGGATAGTCGATGTTCAACTGTATCTAGAAATTCGGATGGAGAGCCAAGGATTATTTATAAAAAAAAGTAAAAAGGACCCGGGAGCTACAAGTTACACTAGAATGTCCACTGGTGGTGTTAGTGCACATTATAGTGTATCTTGTAGTTCCTTGGTCCTTCTTCCTTTTTTTATCTAGAAATTACTAGATTAACATCTGATTCGTCGTTTTATTCCATGTTTGTGCAGCTTTTACGCAGCATGTGTAGTGCTTGGTTTGGACTATCTACATTCAAAGGGTGTAGTATATCGGTAAGTCATGGTTTGCTGTGGCTGCTGTTGCTGTTTTTTTTTTTTTTACTGCTGAGATGCCCAAGTGAATTTCATTGCTTCAAGAACTTTTGCCTGCACGGTCAGCTCGGGACAGTGTGTCGTCTGATTTGCTGGTCTTTCTTCTGTTATTGCACCTGGCTTCACCCAAGCAGACAGTGTGCACGGCCGTTGTACGAGTGAAAGATACATCCCGTGCTTGACGACGAGAGACTCGCCATTGGTTTGGGGTTTGATCATCTGAATGATTATGGTCTGTATATTGTGTACGTTGATGCTATAGTGACCTGAAGCTTGATAACTTATTGATGGACGGCGATGGCTACATCAAGATAACGGATTTCGGCCTATCGAAGGAGGGCATGTTCTATGGTGACCGCACCAGCACGTTCTGCGGCACGCCCGAGTTCCTGGCGCCGGAAGTGCTCACCGACACGTCGTACACGCGAGCAGTGGACTGGTGGGGCCTCGGTGTACTCATCTTTGAGATGATGGTGGGAGAGGTGAGGGTTATCATGTGCCAGGTGCAGAGACCTTGTCGTTGTTCTGTGTGTTCTCCGTTGCTGGTGGGCAACGTGAGTGCGCCCTACGGTCAGGACATGCAATGTACTGTGGCTGCTTCTACTTTTTGTCAGGAGAGCTGAATATCTTTGATGCCAGGTGCAGAGACCTTGTCGTTGTTCTGTGTATTCTCCGTTGCTGGTGGGCAACGCGAGTGCACCCTACGGTCAGGACATGCAATGTACTGTGGCTTCTTCTATGTTTTTCGTCAGCGGGAGCTGAACATTGCGTGCCCTATTTACTTCACGACCTTTGGTTTTGCATGTTGATGAATGATGTACGGGGCAACCTTGCATTTTCCTAATCAATGTAATATCCTCTCCGGGTGTGCAGTTTGCTCTAAGTGAGAATGTGCTATGAAGTGAGTCTGGTCCCTCTTTTCCTTGTTTGACTCAACTTTGTCTCTCTCTCTCTCCGATTGCAGTCACCGTTCCCAGGCGATGACGAAGAGGATGTTTTCGATGCCATTGTGAACGACGATGTCCGCTATCCCAGATACTTGTCAGCAGAGTCTACCTCTATCATGCGGCGAGTAAGGGAAACTGGAGTGTGTGATTGTTGTGTGTGCTGCACGCTGTCTTATTATTATTTTTTTCCAAGCAATACATGGCTGGGGTAGCCAATGACCACTTTTGCCTGTTTGTACGTGATCGTAAACTTCGGAACATATTGCATTGCAGTACTAGTACGCACAGTGCTCTCGGTGAAATCCTATCGCATGAATCAAGTACGTACCGGGCGCTATGCAGCTCTGGACCTATGAACACTGGCATGTCCATTGGAACAGGGCACAAAGGTGACTGTGTCGATAGGATTTCATTGGGTGGCACTGTGACACAGGAGCCGTGCACTAATATTTGACGCAGCGTGTATGTGCCGTGTGTGTGTGTTAGCAGAATTGCGAGTGCACCCTATGGTCGGGGCGTGCATTGTACTGTGTAGTATTGTACGGAATGTTCTATGAATGTTTCTACTTTTGGTCAGAGGGAGCTGAAAATTGCATTGAAGCCTCTTTAGGACATACCAAGGGATTGAGGAAATTAGTTTGCGTAAACGGGAGTTATGTTGGATGCATCATGTATGCTGTAAATATGTAACCAGCTAATTTCTTCCGGATGGCGAGGGATCCGGATAAGCGAGGTAGGACTGTATAGAGTTTTAGCTACATTGCTTGTAGTTCCGGATAGTATAGCACTGTTTGTCATCATATAGGTTGGGCTGGACTCATCGTGTATGTTGGTCTTACTTACATCACCATTGATGCCATACTTGATATTGCTGTTGTGTCTCGTGCACAGTTGATGCGGCGCAATGCGGAGAAGCGACTCGGCGCGAGTGAGAACGACGCGGCCGACGTGAAGCGACATCCGTTCTTCAGGGTAAGTGCAATCAGTACTACAGATGTGCAGACAGATGGAGGGGTGTTGCGTGAACATCAAAGCACAGTAAAACCTGGTGTAAGCGACCTCGGTGTTTAGCCACCTCCTGCTCTTAACGACCGTTTTTCCATGCACCGACAGTTCTACACAGACACTGTGGGACCTGGTTCTAAAGACCACCTGGCTTTAACGACCGCTTTTGCTTGCCCACGGGGTGGTCGCTTAAACCAGGTTTTACTGTAGGTGATAACTAGAATTTGGTCTTGAGATGCAGCATATGGGATGTTTGGTCTTTTACCTTTTGTGATGTGTCTGGTCTACTGACCTCTCAGTGCTTCAGGAGATGTTTGGCCTACTGACCTCTCATTGCTTCAGGAGATGCAACAGTTCCTTAGTACTCCATGCCGATGGTGTTCACGTGCATGCTATGAAGTCAGTCTGGTTGGCTTTTCCACGTCCGTAAAAGTGTGTCCGTTCCCACTGGGCGTTCGTTTTCATCTTTTGACAAGCTTGAAGGATGGAACAGAGACCTGTTGGGGATCTTATGAGTTTTTTTTGTACTATTCAGAAGCTGGGGCTGACACCTTGATCCTTGGCGATGCTGGTAGTGTACCTACCTTATAGATGTGGAACTGTCAGTCTGACTGACTCTCCCGTGACCTGTGAAATTCATTTCTTCATTTACTTTAAAATTTGATTTCGTATACTTAGACCATGTGTGGTGCTGTTTTTCTTTGAAGTATGTCTGTCTGCCTCTCTTTCTCTCACTCACACACTCTCTGCTTCTGCTACTGTCTTTTGTATGCACGCAGAGTATTGACTGGGAGGCCTTGCTGCAGCGCAACATCAGCCCGCCAGTCAAACCGACAATCGTAAGTCAGGCTGTGCACTAGTCTGTCTCGCCGAGTAGAATCTCCCTTACGAACAACACCTCCACATTCAAAGCAATATTCTCTTCTCAATCAAGTCTGTGTACATTCTGTAATGAAGTCACCTTGCTGTACAGGGCCGATAGTATTGACATTTTCCTCTAGTGTCCTTCGGTGTTGTGCTGTACACAAGAACTGGATAACGGGATAAGCACCATTCTTAGATATACCTGGCTCTCCTCTGCAATCCGGTGCTCAGGCTTGGAGTGTACAAGAAGAATGGCTTACCCCGTCCCCTGCTCTCGTGTACTGAGACTCCCACGATTTAGGCTAAGGCATGTGGTGAAGCCATGACTACAATTACAAATACGAAAATACACGGAGAATGCCATTTTCAATTCATCTTGTGGCATCGTAAACATGATTTGTGTGTATGTGTGTGTCTGTCTGTCTGTCTGTGTGTGTTTCCCTACATTTTGCACTGTCAAAGGCAAGTCCCGAGGACGTCAGCAACTTTGATCCGGAGTTCACGTCAGAGAAACCGGAGCTGACGCCGCCCGAGGAGGAGTGTCCGTTGTCTGAGAATGACCAGGTATTGATACGTGTGTTTGTGTGTGTGAGTGCGCGCGCGTGCGCATGTGCATGTTTGTTTGTGAGATGGTGGAGTGGCCGTATATCCCCTGAAAGCATGTTTAGCTGCTGCGTACCTTTTCTTTCTCATTGGCACTGCGCACGGTTTGTATTGAAATTGTAGTCCCATTTTGATTTTCTCGGACTGCTATATGTGTGTCAGTGCAGAGTGATGAGGAGGGCCTGTTGCTGTGTGTGTGTGTGTGTGTGTGTGTGTGTGTGTGTGTGTGTGTGTATGTGGGTGTGTGTTTGTGTTTGTGCATTGCTTATTTGCTTATTTGCTTGTTTGCTTTCTCGTTTGCAGGTGATGTTCTCCGAGTTTGACTACAACCCGGGCACAAGGATTTAAAAACAACAACCGCCCTATTCCTAGTGTATCGTAATGTGTGTACCACTGTTGTCAACAGAAGTCACGCTGTTCGTGTGCGGAATGACCCCCGGTGCTCAGCGAGGCTCTGGCCGTCATTGTTGCCTATCATAGCTTAGAGCTCGCATTTCCGCATTCGATAAGCACCGACTACGTGGTGAACACGAGCGTCCTCAACTGAACTGCCGCTGCAGCCGGTTGACTCGAGTCGAGGTGATGTCTTCAAACGCGTTGTTGACCATCCTCTTCTGCGGGCACATTGATATTTCTGTTACGTCGCGTGTACCCCTTTCCTGGCACGGACACTAACTCTGCTGGCTTGATGCCGCGCCGTCAGTTTCTTTCGCCGTGTCTGCTCCATACTCTCACATGCCCAGCGGCGACGTGTGGTTGTGTGGCTGTTGACGAGGGGAGCACTTTCTTTCCTGTGCGCTGCTGCTGCTGCCTTTGCCGAGGACCTAGCTATATTTCATACTATTTTCTTAGATACAGAGCCTGCAGTGAGGCCAATCCTGTGCCATCGTATAGTACTCTATTTCCGTGTGTCTGTCGTGTAGAAAGTGTGGTAGTCTTGTTAGCTTCTAACACGTACGTTCCTTGTCTCTACCCGCCGCGTCCTCTCCTCCGCTCACCTCTGCACATCTGTCACTGCTGATTATTTGAGACTTAACGCTATGCTCATTTCTTAGGTTTTGTTTCCGTTCCGCCGGTGGTCTCTCTGGCCTTCATTCAGATCGGTCCACTATAGATCGTTTCGTCAACTCGCTGTGCGTGTACTTTCCTTTCCGATGCGTGCGTGTGATCTACTTTCCCGCCGCCATCGTTATCCCTTGATCCTTCCTCGTTTGTATGTGTGCCGCCTTGTGGCGCTGTGACCGTTCTCTTCCGCCGTCACCCTGCTTTGATTTTTACCAGCTCTTAGTCATTTCCGCTCATCTTCATAATTACACCGTCACGTGCACACACACAAGAGCGCCCGCTCGCGCTCACACACATGTCCACACACGCTTCACTTACGCACACACCATACGCACGCATACATAACCGCTCGAAACGCATAAACGCTTATAATGCTGAAATGGACGTGCGTGCCACTGAATGAGAAACGGTATCATCTAGTTTGTACTTGTAAGTAAATCCGGTTTCATGTCCGAGTTGCGCCGAACTTTCCTCGGGCCCGAACAACGTCGTCTTTTGTGTTTGGTACTAATTCTACTCCGTGTGCTCAACTCTCGATTCCTCCCTCTCTGGAGTTTGATAAATCTTGTTTGGTACCATAATAATTTTATTTTCATGTCCATCCCCGACAACTCGTTTCTTCTCTACAATCATGTCAACTTGACTTTTCCGCTATAGTCCTCTGTGTGCAACGTTCTTGCTTATTTCCGTTGTCTGATCTTCTCGTTGTGTCTCTCTTTCGATGCTTTCAATGCTTTCTTATCTTCCGAACCTGAAACATTCAACCCTGACTGAACAACTGATATTTGACGCCAAACTTCAAGCCTTCTGGCATACGCTGTCCGTTGTGGTGTTGAGGCCATTGAGGTTGTGCGTGTCTGGGTGTTTGTTCTGACCCCCGTGAATTCCGCGGCAGAATATGAGAAATTCTGTGCAGAATTCTGCGGCTGAAAACAGTAATTTCTTCGTTAATTCTGCAAATCCTTCTATATTCTGCGGCAATTCTGCAAGGGAAATAAGCGTTAAAAAAAACAGATCGAATTTCCGCAACCCCACCGAAGTTTGTTGTCTCTATAAATTCTGAACCAAAAGCATGCGAAATCCTGGTCAAAAAAATTGGAAGCTCCAAAATATACTGCAAGTTGATTTTGAAAGTCACAAGCAGGTTGGTTTGGCTGTGAAAATACATCGAAAGTCTCCAGAAAAAGCAGTTTTTCTCTCTTTTCTGCAATATTCCGTGGGATTTTCTGAATTCTGCGGACACTACTGGATTCTGCGGAAATTCTGCAATCCGCGGAATTCACAGGGGACAGTCTTTTATGGTTTTCATCAGGGAGTCGTACTCAAAAAAGTTTGAGTACGACTCCCTGGTTTTCATGTACTCTTGTTGCTACTAGTACAGTATGGGCTGTAGCCGTGGCTGCCAGTATTTTGCCTGTGGCGTGCATGATGCAGAATACCTACTGCTCTCAACTAATTTGAGAGAGGGGCAGCCAACGAGAGAAAGAGGACGATGCAGACTTTGCAGTGCCAAGTTTTGTCGCTTTCCCTAGGTTGTTGTGACGGAATGCTCTTCTGTGTTTTGTTTTGGAAAACGGATTGGAAGCGTGTCCATGTTTCCTTTTTGTTTTGTTTCGGTATTCCACCGCTGGCAGACTCCTCACTCCCTGGTAGCCAGATAAAGAAGTTCTAAATGTACGCAACTTTCGACTCTGCTGGTGCATTGTGTGGCAGGCAGAACACCATGGCGAGTTGTGCATGTTCTTGCATCGCCAACACTGCTCTGTACACATTACATCAAGAGCATTATAAGTTCCCATTTACTCTTGATTGCATGCGTCTGAAGACGGAGGTGAATGTCATTGACTGGTTAATGTTGGGAGCTATCGAACATGTTGTTCGTAACAATGTTGTTCACAATGTTCTGTAAATTTGGTCTTGTTTCTGCACCTTTGACAGGTGAATAGTAGTACATACGGAGGATTCTTCTCTTTCTGCGCACATCACACGCATTACTAGTGCCCTGTGTGCACCTGCCTGCCTCTGCACCCGTACGCATGGCTACCATCATAGTTTGTGGAAGCACGACGGACACGGGTCAGTGCTGCCCGAGCAGCTTCCCTCCACGTACTCGCACGTGCCAGTGGAGTGCTTAGCAGAGAGCTTCACGTCCTGCAAGCTGACTCCCGTGATATGAGACTCCTCTAAGCCTTCCAGCTCGAAGGCCGTCTCAGATTTATCCGACGTGATGTCGATCAGAGTGATCCCGTCGAACTTTGGCGTCGCCGTCGCATTAGTGGGCTTCAGACCCTTGTGGTAGTTGAGGCTCATAGACACGGCAGCGGGGACGTTCTTCATGCGTAGGTGATGGTACGTGATGTTGGAGACCTCCCCGCCTCGCCCGCGCTGGCTCTTCAGTCGCACACCACGTGCCGTGCCATCCAGGGTGATGTTGAAGAACGTGACGTTGTGAACGCCGGCACTCATCTCGCTGCCGATTGACATGCCGTGTCCATGGAAACCCTGTGATAACATGCGCGTGCGGACACACACGCGGAGAGGAGCGAAAACACACCGTGCTCAGCAGTCCAGTCTTGAACGTGTCATGTGCATTCCCACCAGGGAGTAGAAATTTTACAAATGTCTATTTAATTATAGGTATTTTACTACTCCCTGATTCCTACAACATGTGGTGGTTCTGCCACTGACCTGTAGGTTCCTGACCAAAATGTCTCGTGACGCCCGTCCGTACTGCCTGCCTAGCCAGTCAATACCGGATTTGACGGCAATGATGTCATCACCCACGTCCAGCTGACAGTTCTCCACCAGCACCTGCAGTGAACAATGCGTCGCGTGTGACAGAAAAGAGCAGTTTGATTTGAATATGTTGTGACTGAAAGTAACTTAGTTTCATGCAAGGCAGTCATCAGACATGCTTCAGCATGAAATCTAAAGGACCCCATCTCTCTTTCACAGTACAGCACTCGGCGCATTGAGCACTTGTCCAGCAGTTGCCAAACTTTTCTCTGTGAACCATGATTTTTTTTAAATCATGGTAAAATCTAGTTTTTATTCGAATAATCACGGTTTTGGGTTACCTGGTTACTAGTACATGTACATCATCATGGTGTCAACAAATTCAAATTGACAAGCGTTAAAGGGAAATCTATCACCCCTCACCGTTTAGGAGCCGCATCTGACGCCTGATCATGGGGTGGTGGCGTCCCACGGAAGCGGAAAGGTGGTTCTTGACCAGGGAGTTGTACGACTCCTTGTTCTTGACCTGCCCGGTACGCGAACCCGTCGATTTTTTTAAGACTAAAATCAAATTTTCACCAGTTGTAGTCTTCGGCGTGCTGAGTCGAAGGGTCTTGGTCCGAGGAAGCTGAGACGCTCCCTTCCTCCTTTATTCCCAAACGAACTGCGCCCTGCTACAATCCATTCAGATAAAGATGGGCCCTGGCTCTGGCGAGCTCCCGTATTTGGCGATTTTTCGTGATTTTATCGTACACAGTGCAGTGCTGCGAAATTTGAAAATGGGTCCAAAAGGGCACCTGAACGGGGGTTCGAACCGCACAATGCACTATTGCAGGTGGGGTCAAATGGCTGGGATTTTGATGGTTTTCCCAATTCAGTGCTTTCGGGGCAAAGCCTGGCCGAAATCCTATTCTTGTTGGGGCTTGCTTTTTGGAGAAATAGACTTCAGAAACACAATTGGAAGAGGATTCAATAGGGGATTGCAGAAAAAATTCTTTAAAAAACTCAAAGTTTGCGCAGTTTGGCCCAGTTTCCGCGGAAGTGGCGAGTTCGATTGGGAATAAAGGAGGAAGGGAGCGTCTCCGCTTCCTCTGACCAAGACCATTCGACTCAGCACCCCGAAGACTATAACTGGTGAAGATTTGATCAACGATTATTACTGCAGGAGTAGTTCTTGCCCATATGCACACACTGGAACCACACACATTATTATCATCATGGCATAAAATATCCACTGGTTTGATGGAAAGACGCAAACGGGAAAAGTCTGAAGAAAAAATTGACTGTCACCACCAAGACTCGAACCAGGGACCCTAGCTTGTCGCCAGCGATGCTCTAACCACTGAGCTATGGCGTAGTCGTCATCCCAGCAGAGACCGTTCAACATTTCTTCAGACTCCGTAACTCACACTTCCTGTGAATCCACACAGGCGGGTGGGACGCAGCCCTCGCTGTAACCCACATTTGGCATACGTTTGCCCATTTTTGTTCACGCATACTGAAGTACATGCTTTAGAAATACCTGTTGGCTGCAGTCCAGGTCGATGCCGTCAGCATTGGGCGCGTTGGCTGGGTTGATCACGATCACGTTGTGCAGATGAACACCAGTTATGTTGCTGAAATGCAGCGTCCAGCTGGGAGAGTTGTGAATGTTGACGTGATCTATCTGTATATTAGTAGGGCACATGGAGATGTTAGCAGCACGCTAGAGAGTATAAGACAGTAGACCTGCTAGTACTCTGGGGCTCAAACACAAGGCAATACACAAAATTACTTGGCTCACACCTACTCCACTAGAACTGATGAAAGCCGATCCGGAGAATAATCAAATTCTATACACAGTGATCCTTTCCCCGCCCAGGCGCGTGCTCGGCGATGGGCACGGGGGGCACGTGCACCCCCCCAAAAATTTTCAATCTGGGTAATTGCAATTGTAATGTATGCACATATGCTCTAAAATTCAAGAAAGGTTGCAAACAAATTGCAGAAAATTGCCGGGGGGGCTCCCCTCGGCTCCCGTGCACCCCCCTAGTTGGGGGGCCGAGCACGCCCCTGCCGCCTATACATGTTTCACGTGCAGTGACAGTGTCAACTATATAGTGTGGAATGTTCAAGCATAGCTGTTGCGTGACAAAGGCTGCCCACCCAAGGCTGCCCATTTTTGGATTTTCGGGTGACGAGAAACATAGAAATAAAAACGTGTGGCCTTACATGCAAGTGAAGTACATGATTGTAAGGTTACCTCAACATTGGATCCAGACACTAGGTTGACCATGTGAGGACGGGAAATGCCCTTGCACGGCGATGACTTGGGGTCGCCTCGCCAGCATTTCCACCAGGGCTCGCCGTTCCCGTCGATGGTTCCGCCGCCGGTTATGCGTATGTTGTCGGCAAAGTAGGAGTGAATGAACGGCTGGTAGATGAGATGACCGCTTTCTTGATAGTCACTTCCACCGCCGTACCACTGTGCATGATAAGTTAGGAGACGAAACAGTAGGTACACTGGTGAATTCATGGGAAGAAACCCGTGGATCGGATGCACTGAGTGGCAGCGATCTGCCGGTATCAATTTTAGCAGAAGTTTATGACGGGCCTGAGGTCGTATCGCCAGTGCACATGTACTGTGCTCATAAACCGCATTGAATGTACCGTAAAGTACCGCCAGAGCGCCCCGCCTCGCGAGAGCCCTGATTTTACATGCCGCCAGGGAAAGGAAAATTGTATGGCAGAGTGCAACGAAGTTTGTCACGGCGTGAAAACCATTGTGTACTAAGGTCACACTTAGCAGGTTTTTGCGTGGAGCTCGTGTCCGTTCGAAGGTACAGATTGACTCCACAACGTGCAATACGTGTACAAGATTCGTGTCGTATGACCTACAGACAGAAGACCACCTCCACAATACGACCACGAAAGGACGAGACGGTGGGGCGCTCTTGCGGTACGTTACGGTAATGCCTAATGGCTGACCAAACCAAACATGCACTTAAACATCGTGCACAAGGCAGGGGCGGATCCAGGAGGGGTTCCAGGGGTTCCATGGAACCCCCTAAATTTCGTAAATGTACTACAGTCGTCCCTCTCTAATCCGGCACCTTTTGCAACGGCATTTTCTGCTGGATAAACAAGGGTGCTGGATGATCGCATCCTGCCCTCCAACCCGGCCCACCCGTTAACATACATGTTTGTGTCGTACGTCAACACGTAGGGATTTTCTGTGTCAATCCAAGTACTTTGTGGAGTGCATGTCTTCAACATACACTTGGGAATATCCTATGCACTGGCATAGGATATTCCCAAGTGTATGTTACATGGATTAGAAAATCGAATTATGTACAGTTTGAGTGATTTGTTGCAGAAAATCGCTGCTGGAGGCGGAATTCAAGTACGTAAAGTGCCGGATTAAAGCGTAAAAATGAACTGAAAAAATCCGTTTTTCCAGAAAGTGTGCTGGTTTGCAAGGGTGCTGGATAAACAAGTGCCGGATTAGAGAGGGACGACTGTACTGGCAACCATACGCGTGTGTCCATGTACATGTATCAGCTATTCAGTTTTGACTATACAGGAGCCCCCCCCCCTGTAGAGATCGCTGGATCTGCCGCTGCAAGGTGCATGTGTGGAACTAGTACAGTACTCAACTCACAGGCAGTGGCTGAATCAAGGGGAAATCTTCACTGTCCGTGCTGGCCAGGATAGTGACGCCATCGGGAACCAAGACAACGGTGGAGGCTGAAATGTTGAAGGCACCTGAGCAGGAAACAACCGTGACACGGTGACTCCAATGAGGACTTCACCGGCTCACTGCGAAGCCTAGGCCGCCGTGCATGTGTCATGGAAAGAAGAACCCTGTCTGATTGTGTGGCCATTGGCACAACACAATCCACCCGTACATGGTTCTTTTCTACCTGATGGGATGCAACTATGACAACTTTGACTGAGAAAGATGTAAATGCTGATTGAAGGTACTGCAGGGGCGTAGCAGCGGTCCAGCCGGACCACTTTTTTTTAACACAATGCCACAAGTGCCCAGAATGCAGGATTTTGCACCCTTATTTCAAAAATTTCCCGGGGGAGACCCCCGGACGAACCACTTCCAACAGCGGTGCTACGCGTCTGTACTTCAGTAGTACATGTACAGTGAAACCGGTCTAAGGCGACCCCTCAAGGGACGAGAAAAAGTGGTCGTCGTGGCCAGGTGGTCTTCTTATCCAGGTTCAGTGGGTCACGTGACCATATCCACATGTGTTACATCATTTTGATCAGTGCATCACAGTGCACACACCTATGCTACTCTAGCACGACTCATGTGCCTGGGCTCCTCAGACCTGTCAAATGTCGTGCATGCACCATGTACATCTACACTTCCGGCACTGATGTGTAGATCTACCATGCCTGGTGCACCATGTAATGCGTACATTTACATGGCTAACACTGTGCAACGCGGTCGCGGGTGGGCGGTCGTCGGTCGCGTTGAGCGAGTGGTCGCCTTATCCGAGGTGTTTTGAACGTGAATGCGTTCGTGACAAGGAAAAGTGGACGCCATGGTCGAGTGGTCGCCATGGTCGAGTGGTCGCCATGGTCGAGTGGTCGCCATGGTCGAGTGGTCGCCATGGTCGAGTGGTCGCCATGGTCGAGTGGTCGCCATGGTCGAGTGGTCGCCATGGTCGAGTGGTCGCCATGGTCGAGTGGTCGCCATGGTCGAGTGGTCGCCATGGTCGAGTGGTCGCCATGGTCGAGTGGTCGCCATGGTCGAGTGGTCGCCATGGTCGAGTGGTCGCCATGGTCGAGTGGTTGCCATTGCAGGTTTTACTGTATGTGTTCGTTTCACCTTCCATGACAAAGGTTTGGCTTCCCAGTGGATTGAGTATAATAATACAGTGGTTTCACATCTGTCACATGACCACGTGAGGCAGCCATGTTGGTTCCAACTCCACTCAACCTCCGCATGTATGGGTCACGTGATGTCAGCCTTGTTGGTTCCACTGTCCACATGACGTGATCACTTTCTGCACAAATTTGGTCACATGACAAATACAATGTATGCGAAACCACTTTTGTATAGTTACATCCCGAGATATTGGGCTATTTTCAAGATGGCCACAAAGTCCAAATCGAATATTGAGTACGGTACTTTTGTACTCGTTGCATCACTAACCAGTCAGGTAGACTGTGTTGTTGGAATCCGCACGAGGACGTCTCAGCCTCGGCTGATCCGGCGCCCAGAACTCATGCTCATAGTGCTGCTGCTGCTGCTGCTGCGCTTCCGACTCTGCACCAGAGAAGAGGCCATGTTGCCTGTTCTTGCCGTCGACAGAGTCGCCATGGTTCCACACCCTGCTGTTGCTGCCATGGTGAACATGGTGAAGGGCCGGGAACAGAACTGTGCCCCCGCCAGCACTGCACAATCAGGCGACACGGGCACAACATTCATGCATAATTATCTGCAGCATGCTGGTAACTGTGCATGCATCATTCTCTGCTGGGAAACACTGTACAATAGTCATGCCGTAAATTCAGCTCACGTCTTTCATTGGTCTCGCCAGTGGACGTACCGGTACCGTAGAATCCCGCGGACAAGCCCTCCCGCGTATAAGCCCATGCCCGCGCATAAGCCCAGGGTTTGTTCGAACATCACACAGCTTCATCGTACAAGCCCATGGGCCTAGGTCATACCGGGAGTCCATAAATTATGGACTCTTGGCCATACCATGTACATGTACATGTACGTAGTCCATGCACATTATAGTTTTTTTCGTACATTTCAGCACAATCATCGGTTGTTTTTGTTTGCACAGTGGTTTTCAGCAATGTCCTTCACACTTCCTTGATACTTTTCAATTGCACAACTTGGTGTCGGCGTATAAGCCCATGCCCGCGTATAACTATAAGCCCATGTTCTCGTATAAGCCCACCGAAATGTCCTTGTGAAACAGATAAGCCCATGGGCTTATCCGCGGGATTCTACGGTATCTACATGTATGATGATGACTTTGTATACTGTATAAATAACACAGGGTCAGGTCCACTCGTTTTTCAGTGTGCTATGTACCATGGTGTACTGCAGTACTTGTACATGTGTACAATGACTCAATCAATGGCCTAGATCAACAGCGTACAGCATCGGGTCGGCCGTCCCTTCTACCTTGTGCAATCAGCAAACGCCTTCCTGATAGCTTCGGTGTCCTTCGTTTTGCCATCGCCCTTCGCCCCATACTTGCTTACATCGAATACACTGCCGGGGCCCGTCCGTACGCCGACACCACGAACTGCTGTCGCCGCTTGTAGTGGTGAGGGCGGATTCTGCCAAGCTATTTTAGCGGAGCATTGCGACGTCCTCGCCGTCACCACCAGCAGAACGGCTGCCGTCACCAGCGACCCTCGCATTCTCTCTCCGCAGAGATTCCCTAGACCACAACGAACTTCCAACAGTTTTCATTCAAGACAACCAGCGTTGTCGAAATTTCGTCCTCTCCACCCGACAATGGCTGCACATGCAGCAAACACGATGATTGTGGTCAAACGCCCTTTATTATTGAGATGTTTTCTTTTATCCGTGATCTGATCACCATCCCGAAAATACGCACCACGTGGTTGGATTGTACTTTGTAGTGCATGTTTGGACATTTTTCTTTCGCACTGATACATCTGGTAGATCTACCATGATCTACATGGTGGGCCCAGGATTCGCTACACGATGTTGACATCCGAGCCGGCGAGAGCTTGGCTTGGCCAACCACACTGTTGTCGACTGGCATAGCTTTCACCGGTCACTGTGACCTCGCCATCCCGGACATCGTCAACAACCCCCCCCCCCCCTTTATTTGGATATTATGTTCGTCAGCAGTTGTTGCCAGTGTGTTCGAAGTGCTTGGTGGATTCTTGGGTGAGCCGGTAGATCTACCCTCCGTGCGTGGTCGGGTGCAGCGTTCATGATCAGGAACGAGGTGCAGACAGTAACATTGTGTGTGTGTTGTCGGATGAGTGCGTTTACGTTTGCCGAGTGGAAGCGCGGCGTGCTTCTTCGGTGTGCTCCAGACGGCAGGGGTGAGCTGAGTCGGTCTAGTCTAGTTAGTGAGTCCTCCCACTGGTACCAGTACCGAGGCTCAGAGGGGTGGTGCACCATAGTCACTCCCCCCCCCCTCCCCCTTTGGGGCTCCCTCCCATTACAATTGGTACATGCAGGCGCGTACGCAGGGGGGGTTTCCCGTTGCCCGGAAACCCCCCAAATGTTCCAAACGAGCAACGTTTTTGGGCATATTTTGGTAGGGCGCACGATCGATCTGGCAAGAATGCAAAACTTCAACAGATCGTACCTCAGTCAAATCTGGCTCAAATCCAACTATCCAAATATCCAGGTCGAATAGAAAACTCTCAGCAGTCGGTTGGAACAATTTGCGGCGCGCTGCGAGCAATATCTCTTGAGATAAATCGTTCGTAACTTGAGCCGTGATCTCGCAATTTCAAAAGCGCGCAGTGCGACTCGAGTATCGAGAATTTGAGACTTTCGTCACGCTGATTTGCTCAAATTTGCAGGGGCTTCACTTGTGATATTTTCAAGAGCACGCAGCAAACAAATCGAAACTCTGCGATCAAGAGAAACGAAATCGCTGGAGCAGGACGCGTTTGGGCCTTTGGCGGCCCAGTTTGGGGCATTTTTTTCGCACCGTCGCTGCACTCTACCGCTATAGCATATAGCGCTGGATACGCTGGATATGTACATGGCTGTACCATGTGTACTGTGTCCTGGCTATCATGTTCGACCTCATTCTCTCCGAGTCTCCCTGGTACCTTTCCACTTCCAGGAAGCCTAAGATAATGAAGATTGAGTGAGTAGAACTGAATATGATAACCTGATCAAGATCAGTAAACGTGCATTACGGATAGTGTTTGGTTACCCCTCGTCCTCCCATTCAGCCCCAATTCTCGCACGCTTCTCTTTAATGCCAATTTCAGTCCGCTTCAGTTTAAAATTGTACTCAGTTGTTTTCCGTTGCGTCCTAGGCCAGACCAGTGTCCTTCTTCGAGACCTCTTTGTACTTCGCTCTTCAGCAGCTAACACTTTGCAATGTCGGACCCGCCTTCACTCCTCCAATGGTCTTGTTTTACCCCGAGTTTATTCACGCTACGGTCTGTTTTCTCTCTCTTATTTGGCTGCAGACAGATGGAATAGTGCTCCATCTGATATCCGCACTGCTGCATCGCCATCCCTATTTCGCCATGCATTACTTTCATTCTTAGGGTACCCGTAAGAAGACCTTGAGTCTGTGGGGATTGCCCTATCAAAATATGAATAAATAATAATAATAATAATAATAATAATAATAATAATAAGTTATGATCCAAAGAACATGAAAAAATGCATAATTTTGAAAATTTCCTAGGGCTCTTTAGAAAGGGTTAAACGAGTCATTGTTTGTGATTCGTTTGGAAACCCCCCTAGACGTGACCCTGCGTACGCGCCTGACATGTCATAGGTACTCTTGGTCATACTATTACTAGTATTAGCCTAGCCTACAGCTGTAGCCGGGGACGAAGGGACCAGGACTGCAAGAGTCGTGAAAGCCCTTTCCGTTTCACGACTCCTGCTGCAGTCCTTGTGCTTTTTTGCAGGCACAACCACATCCACAACCACAGGCTAGCCACGTCATAGCAAGAGTAGGCGGAGGCATATCAATGCATCGCCCATGCAGGGCGGGACGCCGGGAGAGACGTGAAACCACACAGATCACCATGATCACGACCGTGCGGGCGCTAGCTGCTATCAAGTACATCATGACAATGTCATGTAGTCCGGGATCCCGATCTCGAAATCGAAAATTTGGGTACCACTTCGTAGGGAGCACAAAAACTCTTCGCCAACCCTTCAAGTACCTAACAGTGAGTATGTCTGAAGTTGTCGGACATCTCAAAGCTGTGCCATAGCCTCAGGAGAAGGGAATATATCCGACGACAAATCGACAATTTCAGGCAGGAGATATCGTAATATTTTTGGCTCACTGGGCGAAAAATCATGAATGCAACCATTGAGAGAAAAGAGAGCGCGCCCAAAAATGTGAAACACCTCTGACTAGGAAAGGAAGAAGAAAACGATGCCACAATTCAAACACTTTTCAAAAAGCGATGCTCGGCGTGGATTTCTTTGAAGGAATTACTTGCTTCTATGCAACGTCCTGGTTTTTCGTTCGTCGCTGTCCCTTCCGAAAGTAGTTCAGGTCATTCAGCTCCAGATAAGTCTCTGCCGTGTGCTTTCCTCTTTCCATTTCCCCTGATGGTAGAGCCATAAAACGTCGCCTGATGATACTACCTGGTAGTAGTACTGGCTCTGTCCACTGATTGGACCTTCCAGCTTGGAAGGTTCAAGGTTATGGTACCTTCCGAGCTGGAAGGCTGTTGGCTTACGCACTGGAGATGTGTTAGAGCTACATAATGTCCACACAGCACGCGCTAATTACCAGGCTACTGTGTGGCGACTGGCTTTGCAACCGAAGCCCGATGTGCCTACGCCCATCGGCAGAGGATGGATTCAAGACAGCGACGGTAAGTTGTTCCGATAAATAATTAGCACCGATAATGTACCCAACTTTGGATCAAGTTATGCGTGAGGAAATTTACACTTGTGTAATTATTATGGTATGGTACGCGTCTACAAAGGCTACAGTGGAGTCTGCGGATATTGAGAAACATACTGCAAGGTTGAAAGAATTGTAATTAGCAGATAAAAGGATAAAGGATACAGTGCTGCCCTTCCCATTTAACCAGATATCTATGACTGTCTACTGCAAAAATATACGCGAGGAATAAATTAACTGTCTGTGACAATGTTTGTTTCTTCCTTCAGGCAGAGTTGCTGTGAATTGGACAGAACAGCAGGCAGTGCCAAAAGAACTTCAGAGCCTCATCAGCTGCGGGTGCCGAGGAGTGTGTGACACTCAACGCTGCTCATGCAAGAAGTCATCTCTTGCGTGCACTGACATCTGCCGCTGCGAAGGTACATGCGCAAGTCCGCTCAACAGTAGGCCAGAGCAACCACCACAGCAAAGTACGTCCGGTGACGTATCGCAACTGGAAACTGAGTCCAATCATGCCCAGCCAAACTCAGATTGTGACGACTCGTGTGTCCGATAGTGATGGATCAGCTGCGTGTACGAGTGATGATCTCAGCAATGATAACGTTGATAGTGACAGTGCGTCAGTTTGAATTCCTTGCGCAGCTGCCATATTGTAAAGGGAGAAATTAGACATACAAGAATGAATCAAGTTAGAAAACTAACAGTGACAGCAAGGCTCTACAACTAACATACATGCCATGTGGCAATATTCCTAGATTTTGTATATGGATAAACATTGTGTGTACTATTGTACTACAGTAAAACCTGGTGTAAGCGACCTCTCGTTTTACCGACCACCTACGACCGTTTTTCCATGCACGGAGAGTGCTACACAGACACTGTGGGCTGGATGTGCGCACGTGCACGGCATCATTGCAGCATATCATCATATTGAGAAACAGTTTGTGTGATATACAGTGTAAAATTGTACTACCGTAAAATCCCGCCAGAGCGCCCCTACCTCCTCCGCTTCAGGTGGGGAGGGGCGGATGGGCGAGTCCTGCTTGCCGCATTCAGTGCTACATGAAAAAGTACTCACCCTACGAAAACTGTTCGTGCATCTCGTACACCGACCAAAGGTCAAGAGCCAGGAGTCGAACAGACCCGACAAAACGCAGGGTTTGTGCGATCCCTGGTCAGGAGGGTGGGCACTGTTGCGTACATTTCCAACGGGGTCGAGCACGCGTCTGCAGTGCAGTACGGCATCACAGACTGCAACAGAGTCATACGAGGATACAATCAATCACGTCCCTGACAAGAAGTCAGGGAGGGGCGGATGGGAGAGACGGGGCGCTCTGGCGGGATTTTACGGTACTTTTAACTATTTTACCAGGATGCGCGAATCATTGCAGCATATTCCTTTTGTATATTGATAAACATTGTGTGTGTGAGATACTATTGTATTACTTTTTGTTGTTGTCAGTAGATTAATTATCAGTACATGATGATCTCTTTTAATATATTTTACCTGGAGGTGCGCATCATTGCAACATATCATCATGTACTGATAATTAATCTACTGACAATTATTCAAGTGATGAACTGAACGAATATTTCTTGAGAAATATTTCTTGAGAGAGATGCAGCGAGGACACATACTGACACGTTATTCCCGTAGCTATGCAGAAGACGTTACTTCAGTAACGTCTGGCGCTAGCCAGGGTCCACACAGCTTTAATTTGGTGTTTGTTTGTGTGTTTGTTTGTTTGTGTCACGCCTGGCGCTATTTTGTATCTATCCCGTACTGTACCGTACCAGCAAAGACAGCTGGCCACAATATTTTTGTTTGTTTGTGCCATCGACATGCCTGGCGCTATCCCGTACCTGTCCCGTATCATCAACAGTACGGTACCATCAAGAGAATGAGTATATATGCGAAGTGTATGGGGGGAATGCATTCAGTGCAGTAACATTAAATTTTGTGTGGATTTGTGTGCGAGGCCGAGATCCCACTAGCAGGCTGGCTGGGCCGCCTGTCGACCAGCCCGGAAATCGCATGCAGGCCGATAGCATAATAATTATAACAGCAGGGAGTCATATTATGTAAACGACTCCCTGCTGTATGGGGAGATTTTCTGGAAAGAAATACGAAGTAGGGAGACGAGTAAATGCAATCAGAATGGATGTTAGTTGCCGTCAGTATAATAATAATAATAATAAGAAGAAGAAGAAGAAGAACGCCCGTGATCGGCAGAGTCAGCGCCGGTCCCAGGAAACGTCAGGACAGACATCCCGTCGACTCCAGAACGCCCGTCATCGGCAGAGTCAGCGCCGGTCCCATAGCTATGCAGAAGACGTTACTTGTACTTCAGTATCTCATTGAAACGTTTTTGCAAAACAATGATTTAGCTAATCAAAGGAAAAAGCATTTCCATCAGTTCTAACAACATGCACGATGAGCTAGGCAACAAAGCATAGCGCAGGGCCCTGAGGTTCCAAGCTCTCTCGTTTTGTTCTTTTCATTGGATACCAGAATCAGTGTACCAACACAGAAGTGCATTGTTATTGAACATTGAATATTGATATCAAACTCACAATGTGTCTTCTTTTTTGGGAAATTTATTTTTCAAGTTCGTGATTCAAGACAAAATACTGGCTCACCTTGTGCCGGGGAGTTGGTAGTATTCCATAGGATGGGGCTTCAGCAACTACAGCATTGGCTCGGGCTTCAGACTCGACACCACTAATAAGTAATCCTTCAATCGAGTCGAGACGAGTCGAGTGCTATTACTAGTGTTGACAACGTTTTTGAAATAATTCAAAAATACTGTACTGTACTGATGCATTTCCCTCACTGCGCGTAAAATGCTTCATGTGAGCGTGCCCAAGCAATGCTCAGGTGCACGAAGATCTTGAAATCGGCGAGGAGAAATTGGCATGAAAACCCCCTCGTAGCAAGCTTATGGCACAGCTTTCAGGAGTCCGACAAGTGAATCCATGCTACCAAACCCCTTCCCTATCTAACTGGACCATGCCCAAATCCTCCTTCCAAAGTGGCACACCTACTGCGAAAAATTGATTTCTCAGAATCCGGATCCCGGACTAATGATGTACTTGATACATGTACTATGATAGCAGCTAGCGCCCGCGTCATAAGCATGATCACATCGTGTACGTGTGCACCAGTCAACACGTCACCGACATTATTTTTTTGTACAAAATGCACTTTGAATTTCAATATTTTTATTGAACACATATTGGCCATGCATAAAATAGTAATAATCATAGCGACTTTCAGTTTGTAGTTTTGACTCAATTAATTTGAGTTTTGTTCAATGGATCTTCAACCGGACAAGTAAAGAAAGTCCCCCACTGCACTGTAGATACCACATCGGAATCGCAAGAGTTTTGACTACGTCAATGTACTCTTTCATTTATTTGAACTCTTGTTTCATGTACATACGTTGTAGTTTCGTCCAGTGAAGTTGTATTCAGAAACAGAGCCAATACTATCAATAGTGCCACTGGGAAGATGTCTGACATGGTAACAGCCACCCCGTTCAGCAGCAACGACCGTGATGTCGTTGAAAGGGAGATTTCTCCTGCAGCGAGCACTGATCTTGTCGTGGAGGATGTGAGCGCATATTTTGATTTGTCGCAGTGTGCTGCGTTCATTGTGAATGGAGGCTACAAAAAGGTATGAACTTCAAAGCATATGCATTGTCTAAATCTCTCAAGCAAATAAATAAGGCACGCTTGCATTGTACTACACTATTCTGATAGAACTCTAAGCTGTGATGTTCAGAGACAACTGTGGACTTTCTCAATTTTACTTTCGCCCTGATACTACATGTACGTACTGTACTAGTCATTCATGTGCAGGTTAGGACTAACGGGACAATCTGATCTTTAAAAATGAACCTCACAGCATCCGCGTCCGTGCGTGTCCACGTCACAGCGGTCTGCACGATCGACCCCCTGAATACGATCGACCGCAAATTTTCAGACTCGTTGAGACATTTGGCCCAGGCCTTTGTAGTGGAATCCGTTGGCCGAGTCTTGCCTGGGGCTAGGGAGGCTACATACCCGCAGACACACACACACGCGCCGCACACACACACCACACACACACACACACACACACACACGCACACACAATTTAATGCAAATACACATAGAAACAGCAATGCAATAGGCAATCTGCCATGCAATCAGCGAATTGGCAAGGTAATATTGCAGGGAATAATTTACTTTCAATTTTTTGCATAGCGACTTTGCTACGCAGAATCAAACTTGAATAGCAATTCGAAAATGTTGCGTAGCAATTTTCTTGAACACTTGACAACATTGTCCTTCTGCAGAGCTGATCAGAGTGCAAACTCAGACCACAAGTACACTGTAACACCTTAGTTGCAAACCTAAACGGGTGCCAGGATGCAGAGCTCAACACTTGAAGCTGTGTGCGTCTATTTCATCCCTAAGAGACACACCTGGCATGTACACTGTGCATCATAGGGTTCAGTGGATAATCAACATATATTGCAGTTTTCTGCGCCACATTTCTGAAGTTGCTTCGCACCTCAGAAGAATTGCATAGCAAACTGTGATGCGATACCGGTTAAAATGATTCCCTGTATTGCCCTTTTCACTACGGCGTGATGCTTTGTGTCTACCAGGTGGCACTCCAGTTTCCTGATCAGATGCTGCGCTACTCAGCAGCGGTGACCACTCTACTCTCCGATGCTGCACCCGACAGTCAGCTGTTTGTACTGGCAGATACGTCCTATGGAAGGTGAATACGACTTTGTCCTAGGTTCTGGAACACGCTGGTGTTCGTGGGGTGGCGGTTGTGGCGATGGTGGCGCCGGCATGTGTGTGTGCATGCGCAAGTGCCTGTGTGTGTGTGTGTGTGTGTGTGTGTGTGTGTGTGTGTGTGTGTGTGTGTGTGTGTGTGTGTGCGTGTGTGTGTGTGTGTGTGCCATATGGTGCAGTGGTATGTGCAGCGATTTCCAATCGATAGGTTGCGGGTTCGATTCCCGACGACTATGGTCACACACATCTTTCTTCTCTTTCTCAAGCTCCTCCTGACTTTCCTTTCATTCTCCTCGGTGGTTACCAACAGCCAGTGCAGGCCGGAGTATGTGGTGTGATGTGTGTGCGGAAAAAAAGGAAAAGACCTAAAAATAGGGATTCACTGGCCAGAAAAAGCCACTTCATAGCTGTGTGGTGTAGACCAGGCTGGATAGTGGTGGTCAATTCTTCAGCCTTGCAAGCTGTTGAATGGTGCAATCCCAGCACAAGTTGCTATGGCTTCTGCTGTAGCATCGCTATCATCGCCTCCGGCGATGGGCGTCAAATGGTGTGTGTGTGTGTGTGTGTGTGTGTGTGTGTGTGTGTGTGTGTGTGTGTGTGTGTGTGTGTGTGTGTGTGTGTGTGTGTGTGTGTGTGCGTGTCCATGTCAGTATTGACACATGTAGTCGCTCATCATTCCTTTCTTGTTCAGATCATTGCATCCTGCATTGAATTTTTTTGGGGGGGGGGGGGAAGTACAGGAAATGCAACATTGTCAAAACATATTCAATATGTCAGTATCGATCAGAGTCTAGTCTTGCTCCTGTTGTGTGGTTCACCTATCTACCGCTGTATTTTGTTGATCTGCTGGCTTGGCTATCACGGTTACTGGTACATTGGCATTCGGGTAATCAAGCTTTTGCTGAATTGAGTGGTAAACTGGACTGTACACTGTTAGCGATCGGTTGGACTTAAGTCCTAAGGCCACACTGAAGAAGGTCTGTGGTTCGACTCACCCGACCGACCGTACAATTTCAGCCCGACCGTAACTTTTTTTCGGCGGGCTGTCGTGTGACTGACGTACGTGGACTGAACACGTCCACGTCTACGTGCTGTGCAGCGTGAGTCTGCGGATGCAGGCGGCTCCTTTTGGACTTGACTTGTAGTTGTACTGCAGTGCAGTACAGTGAGTGGTACGACTGCTGCCTTGTGCTGGTAGTAGAGTCTACTCGATACGACCACCGGCAGACTGGCGAGACTTACTTTGAAGTGACCGTCCGGTTGAGAGTGATTGCCTCGTTCCAGATGGATGGCCTTCTGTTTTGGGATGAAGGACAGACGAGATTGCACTTTCCTCGTGTATTGGGAACGATATTTCACCTGTACCGGTAAGTTGCTGCTCCATGTGTGCAAGCACAGGAAGCGTCGATGGAAAAAGCCCATGTATTCGTGCACGCCGACACCAAACTAGCAATACATGTACCGGTACATTGTACAATTTGTACTTCGAAGTAGTTCCCGAACTTACTTTCAACTCGCATCGTTCTTCATTTGCTTGATGATTTGGACAGTCAGAGTCACCGCTTGAAGTTATTCTCTTCTCGTTCCAGAGCTACACAATGTTTCAAAGTATTAGCCAGTGATCCCTTTATACAACATGTATGGCATAACACTGCGTAATAATACCGATGTACTGGGTGTCTAAAGGCAGTACAGTGTATTTACATGTACTAAAAAATATATTTTAAAAAAAAAAATCCGCCCGCCCGCCCGTAAAAAAAATGTCCATGTTAGTCGAACCACACACCTTCTTTAGTTTGGCCTAACCGTTATTCTCTGTATTCACCAGGAGTTTTACTGCTTGCCTGAACGCAAGCACTAATTATGGTGAACAACTTACAACTCATTTCACTACATTATGGATTGACATGGCATAGCTTATTTTGCCTTTTTATTGCCTGTGCTGCTGTGTTGAAAAAAAATGCAGCAACGTTTTTGATACACCAATGTTCTTCGGGAGAATGTAAACATATAAAAGGACACATGGATACGAGTTTTGAGTAACTGTCCACGACTGTAACAAGATAATAAGCAGTCAGACAGTGCGATAGCTGGGCACAAAACTGACAGACTACATTGTAATGAGGCATTCGACGACCTGACACTTTGAGAGAGTAGAGTTTTCTCTTGACGAATTGTTTGTGTGTGTGTTTGTTTGGTTTTTTTCTTCTGCTGTTAGCTGCTGTGTAGATGAAGTGGCTGCAGAGCATGTCTCAGCGGATGCTATCATTCACTTTGGTCACTCGTGTCTCAGCAGGTGAGGACGTCTTGGACATCTCTTCGAACGAAATTTTGCACAAATTTGCTGTACACGTACATGCACAGGATGGGCCCTGAACTTTTCTAGTGTGTTCCCCTAATGTACCTCAGTCTGGAGCTGTGCATGCCGGAATACCAAGTCACGTCAATGGAATGCTGCAATGTCTAGATGTAGGAAATGTAATCTTTGTAGTACTCATTCTCCAGACTGCTGCTTCCGTCAGCGGAGTTCAGAGTGGCAAGCCCAACCGATGGCAATGAGCTAGTGAACAACGAAACAGCATAGTGTGCATTTGTCATTTTGATGAGGTCGATTGGACCCCGATGGTAGTGCGTAACTTGTATTCTGACTCTGATGTCCGGTGTGTGTGTGTGCGTGCGTGCGTGTGTGTGTGTGTGTGTGTGTGTGTGTGTGTGCGCGCGCGCGCGTGTGTGTGTGTGTGTGTGCGCTGCAGTGTACGGCGCCTGCCCGTGCTGTACGCATTCGGACATGAACCGATGAACGTCGAGGCGTGTGCAAAGAGCTTCCGCGAGGCGTTCCCAGATCCGGCCAGCAGAGTTCTATTGATGTGCGACACAATCTACGAATCTCATCTCTCCTGTTTGTCGTCTCAGCTCAGAACATCACATCCAGAACTAGCCGTGGGTAATATTGCAGGCCGGCAGCAGCAGCAGACGGAAGCTGAGAACGGCGCTTCCGCTAGCTTGCCTGCCAGTTGTCTTGTGCGCCAGCCCGTGGCCATCGACCCGAAGAGCGCGGGACACAGTAGCAGCGGTGGCAGTACGGCTGAGCAATCGTCGGATCAGTCCGCGGTCAACCATCACAGCAGGTAAGCTGCTGATATCTACTTGTTCTATCTGTTCACTGCAACTCCTCTAAGTGTGGCAGTATTGCTTCCATACCAGTATCTACTGTATAAGCAGAAATATTCGTCTGGAATTTAAATTTTTCGTCTTTTTCGTCCAAGGAGCTTTTGGGCTAAATTAAATGCCGGACTAATGTCGATTTGTCCAGCTTTTCGATACACTCTTATGATCCATGGACGAAATTCACAACCGGACAAACTCTCTTTCTTTGGAGTTGGACGACATTTTCTGCCTGTACAGTGAAATAATTCAGTGTAAGCTATGAACTACCCTGGGCCTGGGTATAACATGCTTAGTACAGCAGACAGTGGCCGGGTCATGAGTGTATTGCTCCATACTAGTATTGAGTTGTGTTTGGATAAGAAATACCTCGGGTACCTAGGACATGTACGTGTATACTCTCATGTGTCCCATGCATGTTTGTACGTCATAGCAGAGTTCTACCATAGCAGGTGTGTGCTCGGTTGGATAAAAAGAGTAAACAATCATCGTGTCTGTTCCCTAGGGAACTCGCGACGGCTGCTGGCACCCGATAAATCCACTCGGTTGTAGTGGGTAGTAATGTCTCTCTGTTGTCCGCCTCGGTTTCATGGCTTGATTTGTCTTGTCGTTGCTGTTGTTGCTGCTGCACAGGTGTGGGCGTGAGTTTGTTTTGGCGGATGGTAGCACCCTGGACGACTACAGCGTGTTCTACGTGGGCTTAGCAGACATGGCGCTGAACAATCACATGATGACGTTCAGCCGATCACCGGTACGCTGCTGCTGCACTAGTTACGCTGCACTGCCATGCACATCACACTTTTGGCCGAGTGATTTGAATTGTCATCTTTGGCCGAGTTACTTGAATTGTCATCTTTGGCCGAGTGACCTGAATTGTCATGACTGTGATGGTTACCAAATGGAGGGGGGGGGGGGCACGAGCATTTCATTGGTACGACTGCTAGTATTCAGGCAGATTTTTAAATGATATCCAGATTCACAGGCCCCGTACCGATAGGCCGTATGGGGAACGAAATTATTTGCTGAAGAGCCAGTAAGAGGTGGCATATCGCCTCAATTTACATGAAATAGTATAGAGGGGCTGCATTTGTTTAGAGGGTGTGTGCATGGCATTCGGATAGGGACAGCCCTTGAATTCGAATCAATCCAGAACAAGATTTCTATAGATTCCGGATGTTGTAACTATCCCGCAGCAAAGGACAAACTGAGATAGGCCTACCGGTATTCTGAAAAGCACTGTCGTGACAGTCAATTTTTTCTTCAGACTTTTCCCGTTTGCATCTTTCCCTGAAACCCGTGAATTGCACTGTGAAAAGTGAATACTAGTAATTCATAGTTAGTGGATTTACTGTCGTTGTGAATGTATTTGTTTCTGTGTTTCTTGTTCTTTGCTGTATGTAGTTGTATCTATATAACCCGTTGAGAAGCTCCTCTTCAGCACAAGTACAGACCGCCGTGGCAAATCGTAGTTTGAAGCGCCGCTACGTCAAGATGCTGAAGGCCAAAGAGGCCAAGACCGTTGGTGTCTTGGCCGGGACGCTGGGTGTTGGTAAGCACATACTAACGTACGTGTGCGTGTGTGTGTGTGTGTGTGTGTGTGTGTGTGTGTGTGTGTGTGCAGCGCTTGCGTTCATTCCATGCCTCATAGTTTACAGTTCCAACTATACATATCACAAAAAAACATCCTGCCACGAACACACACACACCACACACACACACACACACACACACACGCACGCATGCACAGCACCAACCATGAAGTGGTGTCAAGGCGGTGAAGTGTGAATGAAAAAAGGTTGGGTCGTACTGCTTGTGGTAGGGTGATGCAAGAGGTGATAAATTAGTATCCCTTATTTTGTTTCGTTGTGCCATCTGGCTTGCAGCGGATTACATGACCTTGATACGGCGGCTCAAACAGATCATTCGCCAGGCTGGAAAGAAGGTAGGCTCCTGTGGATGATGGATGCATTTCAAGTCTTTATGGTGACATTCTGGCTGTGTGAAAACTGCCCTTGCATGCGTGTGTGCGGGTGTGTGTGTGTGTGTGTGTGTGTGTATGTGTGTGTACGTGCGTGTGTGCGTGTGCTTGCTTGCTACATGATGCACTTATAAGTTATAACTCAGCACACCTCAGAATCAGCCTAGCCAGGGCAGGCCAGGCCTGGCATGTATTCATGTGTAACCTAGCACAGCCATAGTTGCCTGCAGCTACTAGTAGGTCTGCTTCTGTACCCAGTGATCTTTCCATGCACTAGCATCAGACCACGAGAGACAAACGTTGAACATGAACATGCAAACGCATGATCTCAGCCTGCCTGGCGCGCATGGATGACATTGCTGATGTTGTTTTCCTTCACACCTACTCCGTATCTGCTTTATCTGGATTTACCAGCTGTTAGCGTCTGTAGCAAGTGCCCTCGGGAACGGAGAAAATAATTTAATTTTTTTTACTCGTATCTGCTCTCCAGGTGTACACCTTTGCTCTTGGCAAGCTGAATGTGGCCAAGCTAGCCAACTTCATGGAGATCGACGTGTTTGTCCTGGTGGCTTGTCCCGAGAGTACGCTGATAGACTCTGACGTAAGTCACCAAGTGCACCCGCACACACGCACGCACACACACACACACCAGTATCAGTTTCAGCAAGAGTAGATAAACAAGAGTGTGCAACTCGCGGATGGGTTGACCCATGGCGGAAATTGTTGTTGACGTGATCTCTTCTACGACGCACGTGCTGCGAGTCTTTTGTGAAGTTTTGCCTTGTGCACTTGGCCGGGCTTTACATTACTTGTACAAGGTCGGTGCCCAGCACGTGCTCTCACACTGCTCTGCGGCAAAATGCGCGTGTTTCTGACAAAGGTGACGTCAGGAATAATTTCCGTCGTGGGCCGGGGTATCTGCGGATTGTGCAGAAGAGATGCGGAGTTGCACACTCTTGTTTATCTACTCTTGGTATCAGCATAGGTAGAAATCGACCTACTGGCACCAACGGGTCAATGGGGCCCCAATGTTGCTGCAATGCTGTCGCTCGGATGTGCTTCCAAGTCTTGTTCCCAGCTTGAACTTGGCTCTTGGCGTGTGCATGCTTGAGCAGGTTGGATGCATTTGGCTCTGGAACTATTGTGCCTTGTCCACCGCTTTATAGGCGATTCAGACTACGGCCAACTGTGAGCACGTTTCTACGACTCAAGACGTATTTGATCAGCGATTGTACAGTATCATTTGAAGCACGCATCGCCATGGAAATTCAAGTTCAGACGTGATCTTGGCCGTAGTCTGCCTATTAGGAGCTGCATCTGCACCTTGAACCATAGAGGGTGGGAGGAGGGTGGTGGCGTTCCTACGGACGAGGACAACGCGGCCTCCAGCCGAGTCTCACCCGAACCGTGAATTTTTATTATCATTTTTTTCATTGTGCCTTGTGTGCAGGATTTCTACAAGCCGGTTGTGACACCGTACGAGCTTGAAGTGGCCTGCATGAGGTAAGTGCAACGGGGATGGGGCAGTGGCTAGCGGTTTGCGCCGTGCGTTTGGTTTGGCGCGTGGTGTGTGCCAGCAAGGCCGTTGTGATTTGTTGAAAAGTGGCGCAGCCGTTGGCCACCAGTGAAAGCCATGCTCGTATGTGTGTGTCTTGCACGTGTGCTAGTAATCGATCGTATTGAATGTGGTTAACACATGATGTAATGGATGCGACGCCCTGTGCATATACGATACCAGCGACTGCTAGCATCTGCAGTGTAGTTGTCGAGCCGCCTACTGTTCTGGCGAAAATGATTCTGAAAGGAGCCACAGGGTTTGAGTGAACAACAGAGCATTAAGAAACTTGAAATGTGACGCTGCGACTGCATGTAATAAGGAAGGCTGTCCTGTTGTTCCTACATGTAGATGAGATTCAATGCAATGTGCTGCCCCCAGCTGCATGCTTGTATTGAACTTGTTTTGTATACATGTGTGTGTACGTGTGTGCGTGTGTACGTGTACATGTGTGTGCCGGTCTGTAGGTCGCGGGAGTGGACTGGTGACTATGTGACAGATTTCCGGCTTCTCTTACCAGGTACGCCTCATGTGTGCCAATAGCTCGTTGTGCCGTTACCTTGGTGGCCACATTGGCTGCTCGTGCTACAAGGCTCTAGATAACAGTATCGCATTGTCGTTTGTTTCTTTAGCTGTAGTTGTTCTCCAGTGAGTTTTCTACGTCCCTCTGTGAATTTCTTATCCTGATGTTGATCTGACTTGACATTTTAAATTATTTATTCTGTATGGTTGTGTGACACTATCGTGACATTCATTCTTTCTTCTTGTCTCCAGGCGCTCCACATCATGTCAGGGCTGAGGAGGTAAGCATTGACTGGGCACTATCATACTCTGGTTGTCTCCTTAATCTGCCGCTACATGTATACCGTCTTGCCTCGCAGTGAAACCAACATGACCGACATCATCTGACCCATAGATGCAGAGGTTGACTGGAGTTGGAACCAACATTCCTGCCCTGTATGGTCATGTGACCCATAGATGCAGAGGTTGACTGGAGTTGGAACCAACATGGTTGCCCTGTATGGTCATGTGACCCATAGATGCAGAGGTTGACTGGAGTTGGAACCAACATGGCTGCCCTGTATGGTCATTTGATAGATGTGGAACCACTCTATAGATTACATGTGCATGTCGTGGGAAGAACTTTGTTTACATGAATTGTGGTGTTTGCAGCATGTTGACAGATGTGTCACTGCTGTGCTGTTCATGCGGTTTCTGTAATGTTCTTGCTGATTTCCTCGACCTGTTCAGCTCGAGACCTAAATCAATTGTATGCCCTTAGGATTGACACACCCTTGGTCCATGTTGTGTTGCCAATGTGGCCTGCATTGGCAATGAAGATAACATCTTATACACACGCGTGTGACTGCTTGCTAGGATGCCAATTCGGACGAGGAGCCGGAGTTTTCAATGATATCCGGCAGTTTACTCACTCGCCATCGCTCAGAGCCAGAGCAGACGGAAGGTACGATGATTGTTCTTGTTTGAAGTGTGTCTATGCAGTATAAAAACCTTTCTTGAGCGACAACCTGTCTTGAAAGGCCACCTATTTATTGTATTTGACCGATTCCCCGGACGCGATAGATGCTTATCGAGGGAGTCTCGTGAAGGATGGGGAAAGGAAATGAAGAATGATAAAAGGAAATGAAGAATGATAAAATTGGTGCTACAGTGTAACTATGAATAAATGTCCACATGAGAAAACAACCAAATAAGTAGGATGCAAATAAGTATAGGCAAACGGTATGGATGAGGTAAGATGCATGCTTACTGGATGAGAAGAGACAAACCGTCAAGTTTGTACTTGTGTAAATCATATTGACGTTGAACATCAGTCTTGAGCTGTCTACTGCTGCTTGGGTACGAATAGAGACAGGCAACTTATTCCAAGCAATGGCATACTGAAACAATAAAGAAGAAGAAGAAGAGAAACGAGGACCACATTTCTGTAAAATAAATTAAATAATGGATCCCTTTTGCCTGACTGATTTCAAACTTGAATTCTAGAAGAATAGCTGTAGTTTGGTAAAATAAAAGGACCAGCATTCTGTGCTACACCGTGCAGCATGGCATGGTTGCTAAACATGGTCTTGACTGTATCGTAGGTTTTGACCGTATACTGTAAGTCGACAAATTTTCGGCCCATTCAAATTTCGGCCTCCCTGGGCTAAAACACATTTCGGCTGCAACAAATTTTCGGCCTGTACTGCTGCTGCCTGTATACACCGTCACACTGAACCTTAGTAACTGGTGGTGTTAGTGGACATTATAATGTAACTTGTAGTTCCTTGGTCCTTTTTACTTTTTATAAATAATCCTTGGCTCTCCATCCGAGTTCATTCTTGCACACTGAACCCTGCACAACAAAATTTTGGCTGCAACAAATTTTCGGCCAAAATTAATATGATCAGGCCGAAAATAGCCGAAAATAAATGTTCACCGAATATTTGTTGACTTACAGTAACCGGAGACACGTTACTAGTACTAGTAATATATGACAAGGTGAATGATGCACTGCCAGCGTCACTGTGCTCTCTTACCATGCTTACAGTGTAGGGTAGCTTGATGGCAGTGTGTGCTGTGCAGGCACCGTGGATGCGCTCCTGCAGGCCTGTCCAAGCTCTTCCTTGTGCTGTTCCTGTTATCTGTTGCAATACTTTACGTGGTTTTCTCTCTCGTTTGGACTTGGTCTGGTTGTGTTCTAGGTTCCCAGGCAGTCGTGAAGCGCGCCGACGGCCAGTTGGCAACGTTAGACTCGGGTAAGCATGTCCAACTCACCTTCCAACCCGGCAAATATTTTGATTTCGATAAAAACTATTCAAGGCCTCTAATTTCTCAATACTATAACTCAATTTGTGAAATCCAAAGCGATTCATTATGGAAAGACGAAAATAGAACGTGCCCGATGCAGCACGAATCATGGCAAGGAAACCCGACCCTCCACCATCGCCAAGCATGTCCAACGCCTGTCCACCTGTTCAGATTGCCGTCCATTTTACCATTCAAGTGTACACTGGAATCCTGCATGGTCAGACTTTGGGACTTTTTTTGGTTTGCAAAGTGTGATGTATGCTGGGTCCTGTATGCATACTTTAATATGTTAAGTAGCTGTACTCTCGGCATCTGATCACTGTGTTTGGTGATTGGGTTGTACGTAGCAAGGCAAGCTGTGTCAGAATGGAGTGCAATCCCCAGATCAGATACGTAACACTGCACAGCTGTATGTCACACGTGCAAAGAAGATTTGAGTGTGCCTGTGTGCTTTTCTCAACAAGGGAAAACTACGGGTAACTTGTAGACTAACTTTTGGTGATTTCTTATTAATTTTAAAATTCTTTTTGTTTGCTGTGTTTACTGACTTGCTCAGGTGCCGCGTTTCTTGCCTCTCGCTCCTGGTCTGGCTTGGACCCGCAGCTCGGGCAGACGGCTGTTGCCGAGACGATTGTTGAGGGTCGCACCGGCGTCGCCATGGGTTACAGCCACGAGCCAGGCTTTGGGCGGCAGGCGTCGGGCTGTGGCTCGGCAGCAAGCGGTGGTTGTTGCAGGAGCCAGAGTAGCCAAGTCAACGCAGAATGCTGCAGCAAGACCGAGTGAATCGTGGCGTGCGAGTAACGTGCCAACACTGTCTTGTCTGACGAATGGACTACACCGGTGTGCCGCAGACCGCTTGTTTGTGCTGCTCAAGCCGATAGTGCTGGTGATAGTATCGGAAATGCCATGGTCCACCCGACTGACTAGCTAGACACAAAGCTGAATCTATGCAGTGACCGTGTACCGCACTGGTGGGTGCACTCTGCCTTGATACCTAATCTCTAACTGACATCCCTCACAACATTATTTCACCCTGGTGTACCAGTACTATCAACTGCACTGTTTCACTACGCTGTGGAAGATGCGGATTTGAACATTGAACAGGCTGACTTCGTGCTATGCAACGTATGGTGTGGATGTATGATGATGCAGGTAATGTTATTCTGGAATGGGGTTCCCCTGGCAGTGGCCAGAGACACTGGTTTGTGTCAACAGACCTGGTCTAGGGTCAGGTACAGCTGTACAGTGTTTTAAAAGCTTCTTGTGGGGGGGGGGGGGGGAGCTCCTCTGGAACAGGAAGTGCAACAGTGGTCATGCATGAATAGCAGTTGTCTAGTGCCGTGTGCATGAAGTATGTAACATTATTGTTCTTGTAATTACATTAAATTTTGGTATTGCATTGTATTGCATTGCATTGCCCAACTTGGCCGGCCATGGCTATGGCTGGGCCCTAAACCAGCCGGCATGTGAATAGGAGACATGCTGCTGAACATTCCAGGCTTGGGCTTGCATGGGGAATCCTCACAGAGCCACTCTGGTGGCGGTGGTGGGGTGCTGCTCCCTGGCTCACACACCCACAGCCCATATGTCCGCAGTGTCCTCCGCTCAGAGTCAAATAATTAATTGCTATTGTCCCACATAGTACCACAACAATTACTATTGTTGTTATGCCACTATGTGTGTGGGGCTTGGCTTGTAGTGGCATACTCCTAGACTCCTAGTACAGTGTCAGTAGGGCCTAGGGAGTGTGTCCCATGACCAGGTGTAGTGTTGTGACGTTTGATGTCCCAGTGTCCAGTGCACTGAGTCAATGTGGCCATGTGCCAAGCCAGGGCTTGTGGGTGGATGCAGGCAGTGCCACGCTGTGTGGGCTGCTGAAGCAGTGAAGGTGTCATCCTCCAACTCCCAGGCCTATTGAAGTCCGATTAATTATCTACAGCAGGTCTTGACTGTATCTGCTGCTACAATGTACTTGTGATCAATGTACTGTTTACATACCTCCTTCTACTAGTACTACTCTTTGCTAGTGGTAATAAGTCCCTAAGTGGTGTGTAGAGAGTATGGTGTGCATTGTACTAACATACACTAGTAGTAGCAGACTGTATTTTGCAATACATGTCACAACAACTACTCTACTTGTTGTACTTGCCAGGATTGTACTGACTGTAGCTGTTAGGTGACTGTGTTGATTGATGTACCGGTACTGTACTACGTGTGTGAGGCAATATGCTTTCGCAATGACAAAATCAGACTGGATCATTGGATTTACATGTCCATGCCTCCTGTTTGTGACCACTATGCGTATTCGTGCGCAGTAAACATCAGGCGCCGAAGATGAAAGAATAAAAAAAAAACACTGGCTGGTCAATACCAATGGTATGTACAATTGTGCATGCATTAATTTTGTACACTAGCCAGGAGGAGGCTCCTGGCTTGTCTTATTTACAAGATACAAAGTTCAAACCATCATGGTGCAAACGCCAGCAGGAGAATCTGATAGCAGGGAGGCACAAAACCATGGCGGCCGAAGCAGTGGAGGCGGGGCAGAAGCAGCTAAACCGACCAATCCTACCCTCCCACTTCTCATGCCAGTATGACCAGCAGCCATGGGAGTGCAGCATGCCATCGTTCAAAGACTAAAATGCCATGCACATCATGCTGTTAAAATCAGGGAGTAGTACATGTACAATGCGGTATTGTACTACTCCCTGGTTGAAACACATGTGCAATGACTTATGTAGACAGTAGAGGAATGTGTCCCGGTGTGCATTGCAACATAACTACCATCGGGATGTACAGCTGTGTACTGAAGTGTTTTCAAGACTCAGTCAATACTCATCATCATCATCATCATCATCATCATCATCAAGGCATACTTGCAACCCGGGTACTGGGGTAAAGGAGATACAGTGAGTAAACTGAATGCTTTCCGGTGTCTAAACCAGCACGTTCCCAATTATCATTGTCGCCTGGTATGTAATACTGAGCTAGCCATATTATAGCTGCTAGCTATAATTATACTAGCATTTGTTGTGGGGTTTTTTTTGTTGCACCGCACTTCACACTTTTGGGGTTTACTCATGAGTCATGGGTCACGCATTTGACGCTGTTGTTTTCTCCATTCACGGTCCATGTTCATTTTATTCGGATTTTGCCTGTATTTCACCTGATGATATTATAGGCATGAAAATATACCAGTGAAAACTTTCAACATGTTGAGTCTGAACGGCTGAAGTACATGTGCGTGTGTCCTACTTCTAAGTATAATAATTGCATTCTTGTCTCCAAGGAAATTATATTAATTATAGCTAGTAATAGTATAGGAAGGAGGCTATACAATGTCCAATTATATGTATAGGATATTGACCAAGACGAGGTCTATATGGGAAATATAGGCCGAGTAAAAGACCGAGGTCCGCCGAGGTCTTTTACGAGGCCTATATTTCCCATATACATATACATGTAGACCGAAGTCGAGGTCAATATCCTATTTATCACGATTCCTTTGCCATAACCCCAAAATTTGAACCTTTAGGAGCTATTTAAACCTTTTTAGTATAGCATTTGTACAATAGTGTACATAGGATGTTGCCTATTTTGGGTACAGGACTGTAAGAACAACAGGGTTCAGCATCTGCAGCACAGTGGCTGGGTGGTATAAGGGGTTGCTTGAGATTCATACTGTTGTGAGTTCGAATCCTGCTTGTTCTCTTCCTTTGTCTTCTTTCTTTCAATATTTCTTTTTGAAGTGGAGAGAAAAATTCTAAGTCCCTCCAAAGTCGAAAGATTACAATGCCTAAAGCGGGATTCACAGAAGCTTTTTGGCGATGCGACACGCGATGCGACAGGCGCGAAACCGGGAAAACCCCAAATCGCAGCCTTGTCGCACCCCACGCAACTGCCGCAACTGGGCCATCGCAGGCCATCGCAGAAGTTGAGCTTGGCTCAACTTTTGCGATGCGATGCGATGCGACAAGCGATTTGGTGTACGATTTTGACCTTTTCTACAGCAAAGTTGTACAAAGGTGCAAGAGTTGCCTATAAAATTTTACAAGTTGTGTCAAACCGCGCGAATATCATGGTGACGTACCCAAATCAGCAAAACTTTGTCGCATCGCTGACTTCTTCTGTGAATGGTATTTTGCGAGTTCGCATCGCACGCATCCATCGCAGATCGCGTCGCATCGCGTGTCGCATCGCAAAAAAGCTTCTGTGAATCCCGCTTAAGTGGTCGATATAAGCGGTCGATATGTATAGATTATAGACCGGTTAGGAGGTCTATACAGGATATATAGACCGAGTAAAAGACCGAGGTCCCCCGAGGTCTTTTACGAGGTCTATATATCCTGTATAGACAACTATGAGGTCTATAATCTATTTATCGTGTTCTCCACGCAATAGTTTCTCTTCATATACGACATATCCTTGTAATTCTAGTATTATACTATAGCCTGTACTGCATTGTACTGCATTGAAAGTCAAGATCATTGTTTAAACTAGGTTCAGCATCGGTAGCACAGTGGCTGGGTGGTAAGGAAGAGTGACTGAGGTTCACAAGGTTGTGGGTTCAAATCCCATCTTGTGTATTTCTGCTTTCTTCAAAAATTTCTTTTTCTAAGTTGGAGAGAAAATTTCTAAGTCCAGGAAGTTCTAAGGAGTCAAATATAAGTAGTCAAATATATCGTGTATTTGACTAAGCAGTCAAATACGCGATATATTTGACCGCTTAGGTATCAGGGAAATTAGTGGGGTCAAATACTAAGAAGGCGATAATGCGGCGATATGGGTAGTAGAGAGGTTCCGGGGTACGATTTTCCGTGCCAAAATCCGTATGGGCGCTACGGATTTTTTCCAGGCGTGCTCCATACGATTTTTCGGCACGAGAATCCGTGTGGACTGGCTTTCATACGAACCATGCTTCGTATGGAGATTTTGCGTCATCGGGTGCAGAAAGATTTTTCGCGTACAAATTTGGTACGAGAAACATCGATTCTTCGCGGGAAGTTTTGATTTCGGTACAAATTTTCAAAATAGAAAGGCATAGCGCGGGAATGTGACGTGTTTGCGATCGTAACCTAGGCAATGACGGCAAACACATAAGTTCCGTACCCCGGAACTTTTCACTGCTCGAAAACGACGTATAAAAAATCCGTAGAGCCTCCACGGATTTTGGCACGAAAAATCGTACTCCGGAACCTCCCTAATATCAAGAGTACATAACCCCCCAGAGTGTGCAACGCCTGATCCAGCTCTGTATAGGGTCTTGGTCGAGCGGAATCGGATCTTTGCGTCATAATACCGTACACATATGAGGGGAACCCGGGGAGTCGCGGGTACTCTTGGATCAAAAACAATGGTGCCCTGCCTCGAGACCGGCCTTGCGCTGGTGTGAAGTGTACGCATGACATCAGAAGATCCGATTCCGCTCGACCAAGACCCTACACAGAGCTGGATCGGCGTTGCACACTCTGGGGGGTTATGTACTCTTGATGATATCAAGAGTAGATAAATCTACTCTTGGTAATATCAAGAGTACATAACCCGGGGTTATGTACTCTTGGTAATATAGGACCAGTCAAGGATCACGAGAATTAGTGGAGGTCGATATAGAAGAGTGATGATGATCCTTGACTGGTCCTATATTACCAAGAGTACATAACCCCCCAGAGTGTGCAACGCCTGATCCAGCTCTGCATAGCTAGGGTCTTGGTCGAGCGGAATCGGATCTTTGCGTCATAATACCGTACACATATGAGGGGAACCCGGGGAGTCGCGGGTACTCTTGGATCAAAAACAATGGTGCCCTGCCTCGAGACCGGCCTTGCGCTGGTGTGAAGTGTACGCATGACATCAGAAGATCCGATTCCGCTCGACCAAGACCCTACACAGAGCTGGATCGGCGTTGCACACTCTGGGGGGTTATGTACTCTTGATATTACCCATATCGCCGCAATATCGACCGCTTAGGCCAAGTAAAAAAAAAAGCTAGATGATCGTCCCCGTCCGCCCCAGTTTTTGTCAGCGCCCCAAGAAATATTTTATTTTTTAAATCGTGAGTTTTACTACATGTATATGGACCACATACTACTAGTATATCACAACGTCAGTATCGATCTGCTGAAGAAAGAAAAAGAAAAAAAGAAAAAAAAAGAAAAAAAGAGAAAAAAAACCTTGATGTTGTTGTGTACACTGTGTGCATGAGAGGGTAAAAAGTAAAAAAATAAAAATAAAATCCTCCCGCCCTCCCCGATTTTTCCAAAAAAAAGGACGATCATCTAGTAATTTTTTTTACTCGGCCTTATATCGACCGCTTGTATCGACCACTTAGGCATTGTTATCTTTCGACTTTGGAGGGACTTAGAATTTTTCTCTCCACTTCAAAAAGAAAAATTGAAAGAAAGAAGACAAAGAAAGAGAACAAGCAGGATTTGAACTCACAACAGTATGAATCTCAAGCAACCCCTTATACCACCCAGCCGAGACCTCGGCGGACCTCGGTCTTTTACTCGGCCTATACATGTATTTCCCATTATAGACCTCGTCTTGGTCAATATCCTATACATGTACATATTGACCTTTGATAAATACCCACACTCATTAGTGACCACACCATCAACAGTATCAAATTCAAATAAACTTGCTTCACTCAATAAATACCACTGTACTTTTCCATGCAGCACTGCACTTTTCCCTAAAAAGGAGTATTTTATAACAGTATTTATTGGCTTTTGGGCCAATAAATACTGTTCATAAAATACCACTATTAAAGGCCAATAAATACTGTTTATAAAATACTCCTTTTTAGGGAAAGCGAAGGTCAACATATGTATAATAAATGTAGTAGCCTCAGGATTTATTGCAATTACATACCAGTTATAAAAACCTCGGGGGACCTCGGTTTTTATACTGGTATGTAATTGCAATAAATCCTTCGGCTCTACATTTATTACATGTATATACGTATCTGCACAGACGGTTTATCACCCGTCCCTGGACACAATGTAATTATGATGCGTGATGGTGTGAATAAACACCAACCGTTGAGTTCACGTCCTGTACATGTACCGGTATAATTATGCAAAGCAGCAGAATGCAACCCCACTTTCGTGTGCCTTGATGTGGGTGTCGGGGGGGGGGGGGGGGGGATAAGTACAAGATGCGCGTGCGAACTTTAATACATAATTGTACATGTACATATTGTGCAAATCATGTCTTATTTCCTGATCTGATCAGCTGAATGAAGACTGAAGTGCCACTCGAAAACTGTGGGTAAACAACACAAAACATCACTCTAGTCTAGACTAGTGCGCTAGGGGATTTGGTGGTCCTTTCCGGTTTCCAGCAGTTCTTGTAGTATAGTATAGTACTTAGTAATAGTAGTAGCCTATGAATATGATCTACTGTACTGTCTTGTACATGTAGATGTAGATGTAGATGTACATGATTGTACTTGATCTACATATACATGTACATGATTGTACTTACGATGTTGACGATGTTGTTTTCAGAAAAACGAAACGTCTGGAAAAATATGGTAAACCATGATTTCTATCTTAATAATCATATATGATTGTATACCACTCTTGGTCTAGAAAGAATACTTGTCTGATATTGTACTTACGGTCAAGTACATGTACATGTAAGTTAGTTGGAGTTGGCAATGAAGAATACATGACTACTCAATCCCCCGACCCTGGCGACAGCGAGCCGAGTATTTGCACCTTCTTACTAATCTTTGGCCTAATCAACCACATTCAATGTGAAAACGGATGCATGTACAAGAAGGACCTACATGTACTTGGCTACTGTACACGAAACAAAGTAACTAATAATTATGTCATGCCCAACTGAGAGCTACATGTACATGTATTGTATATCGTCGGGTAAGAAGACTCACTGTGGAAGCTAGTTAGTTAGTTGTGCTGCTGACACACACCTGGACGACAGGACCAGTGTTCAGGAACAAACCCCAAAGTCTGGCTCCTGGGTCCTGTGCATGTTTTTGCGGTAATCTTCGAAGTAACTGGTAAGAAGAAAGGGTCTGCTCCAAACCGCCGATGTCGCAACATCTTTCTACTTCACTGGTAAGGTGCTTGAGTATCGTCTGAGACTCCTAGCTGCTGCCAACTGGTCATGCAGCGGCAGTGCTGGTGCACCAATGACTATTGTCACCTAGTATCAGGTACATGTATGTGCCAACATCGAGCGCCTGTTTCAGCTTTCGCTATAAGTCACGCCCTACTCCTCAATACGGCGCGTCTGTGCTTTGGACCATCACCGGATACTACATGTACATGTAGTATGCTCGTGTTCGCGTGCCAGTTCAGAACATAGTCGAAACTCGAAAGCAAAACACCTCTACAGGCTCTCTACAGGCTCTCTACAGGCTCTCTACAGGCTCTCTGCAGAGAGTGACTTTTCCGTCGGAATCTTTGGCAAGATGAGTGCATGATGTCACATTGATCCTAATGTGCACCACGTGCACTACAAGGATGTCGATACTACATGTATAACAGTTTACTATGCTCCGACACCTGGAAGACAACTTCATGCTCCTCCTACATGTACATGTACAGACAATTGTAGGTCGTTCTCACCCCTGGGAATCAGAAGCTGCCAGAGCTACACTGTATCGTATGTTAGATTATGCCAGTTGTGGTGGGGACGAATTCCCATGACATGGGACATTGTCAAATTCGCCTTCATGCTTCGTAGCGTCATGGGATTCCGGAGTTTGGAATGACCACACACCCAATTCGTAAAACAAGAACTTGGCTGGAGAAGGAGAAAATGACCCAAAACAACAGACTAATAAACAAGACATTGACTGGATGGGGCTGCAATGCAAGGCAGGGGTGGCGATGGGGTGCTGCACTAGCCGAGCAGAACTGGATCCACAGTAATGAGTAGACACATTTTCAGAACGTATGCACCTTTCCCGGTAAATTCCCGCACTTTCTGCTTGAGTCTTTGAACTCTCATCCGCTCGCGTCGTGCGGCTTTCCAAACAGAGCCTTTCCGATTCACTCACTTGAGTTGTAGATCCTTGTGCGACGCGCTGTCTCTCACGTCCCCGTTTGGCACTTCATGTCAAAATAATAACTGTCCGTTAATGAATCGAAATCGGATAGCTTAGTTGAACTCCTGCATTGGGGGGTACCGGGTGGGGGGTGTTCCTTTGTGTTTTCTTGCCCGTATTATCACATGGGTATGACAGACCCACTGATACGGATCTTGTTGTTGTTACACGTACATGTATGCCACGGGTTGTTTCTCAAGGTAAAATGCTGCTTCAATGCATGATCAAATCGGAAAGCAAAAAACTGAAAAAAGACAGTCCACCTTCTCTCTCTCTCCCTCCTCCCCCCCCCCCCCCTCTCTCTCTCTCTCTCTCTCTCTCTCTCTCAATTCCGCACATGATTTATCTCCATCTACGCATAACACCTAGACTGTTGTAGAGGTATCAGTCCTCATTTGTTAGACTTACCTGTCTACCTGTCTTTATAAATGTAACTTACTCTCCCTCCTTCCCTCCCCCTCTCTCTCTCTCCCTCCCTCTCCCTCTCCCTCCCTCTCCCTCTTTGTCATTAGTTAGTACTGTTACCTTAGTTCTATAACTTCAAGTATGCATGTAAGTCTAAATCCTGAAGACCCCTGCCTTTGGGCAATCCTTACCTACAATGTGCCTGTATGTACATGTACCGTGAATGTACAATGTAGAACTCCGCTCTCTATAATTATCTCTCTGTATACTGATTATCTCTCTATAACAAGTACTTATTTCAAGTACAGTGACTATGTATTGCTATTGCCTTTTCTTCACTTTACATACAACGTTACGTTGTCGTAGTATCGTGTTGTTTTTAGTCGTTTGTACAAGACAGTACACAGTCTACAAGTATCATTATTTTTCAGTGGAACTACCCTGCCTGAACGCCTACTGCGGGCGGTTACAGACATTCGTTCTTCCTCTTTCCTAGAAATAAAGGCCAAGCTGTCACCCTGGTCACGTCTTGTCATGCAACACGCATTAGGCGTTATGGCATGTAGCATTGTAGGCTGGAGAGCTATCCCTCTCAAACGATGATTGTACATGTTATGCACGTAATCAACACCGCGCTAAATACTTTTGATTGATGAGTGGCTTGATCGCTGAATGTCAAGAAAAGTACAGTACAGACTACATGAGTCAAAACCATTCATCGATTCATCCCCAAGTCCACTCGTGTCGCGCATTTATCATCTTGACTTGATTGCTTGAAGTAACAAGGTACGCGGCAGACATGACCACGCACCAAGAAATTTCTGGGTCGATTCTGACTACTAGTACACATCGCTTGGGAGCGCGGTGCGTGCATAGCGCAGAGTTTAGACGCTAGCCAATCGCGTGATTTCTCTCGCCCCCTCTCCTACTCCTAGATCCTGCTCCGGACGGACATTCTAAAGTCGGTCATGACTCCAGAAGAGCTCAGTTTGAGTGTGCACAGGAGCGAACAAGGTTGTCGGTTTGTGGTGGATCTACCAGCTGTGTTCACCTCTGCGAATAGTAGTATGGTTGTTGGAGAGGTTGACAGCAAAGAAGGTGTTCTGGGCACCTCCACCTTTTCCGACTCGGAGCAGCAGCAGCACGGCCACCGTGCGCCTGATGTGGCGAGAATGGCTGCTGATAACTGTAGAGTAGTACATCCGCTAGCCGCTTCCGCCTGCGAGCACACTATGCAGCATCACCCTGCAGGTTGTACCGAGGGAAAGCGTTCGACTCCAGTGCCAACGGGCGCACAAATGCGAAGGTAAACATAACAGTTGTCATGTTGACTTGTTGAGCGTGTAATGACTATGTAGTCTATGTAACGACGTTACGTTAAAAATTGATATCGAGCCATACATTTGAATTGGAGTTTGACTTTTTTGTTCTCCAAATGTGTGTACATGTGTCTGGCACAATGAAACCCCTCCGACCAGGGAGTCGTATTTTACGACTCCCTGCCTCCGACACTTCAATGGTCTCTTTTGTTTATTTCTTTTTGTAGACGTTTAGCCGTTCGGTAGAGGTTGCGTACTAGTCTGTTCCAAATGGCTTCAGTTGTTGGACGAGGGTGAATTCGTGTGGCTACGTCTTTTTTGGACTGGTCAAAACGCCCACTCTCGACACACTTAGCGTTGTAGAATGTAGTGCCAAACCATGAAAAACAGGTTAAAGGGCTTTCAGACTCCCTGATGAAAACGACCTTACTTGGACATGTAACGCCATTCAACGATTTCGTGTTGCTTGGGCCGTTCGCTCGCGCACGTACACCATCGTACACGCTGTCAAGCTGCGATTGAAAGAAATGAGATGTCATTACAAGTATAATTTTATGACCTTCAGTATGTATCTCTTAGCCTGTCACCAGGAAACCCTATATATAGGGTTTGACATAACGCTACACATAGAGACCCTATATATAGGGTTAGGACCCCTAAAGAAAGGGTTTGATCAGTCCTCACAACTGGGCACACAATACACACAGTTTCACTTGTTTTTTTTTGATATTTTCACTGCATTGCCATTGATGTTAGCAGGAGCGCTCCTACGACGTGCGCGAGTGTCGCCGCATTTGCTGCTTCCGACCCACGTGTGGATCAGCTGATGCAGAAACGGCAATGGCGGGAGCGGCAGCTGCGACAGCCGCTGTTGATGCTTCGCCTTCTTCTTCAGGAGCATCCGACGCTGCTGGAACATCGACATCATCATCCTGAGTCGACACCAGGTCGCCAGGAACATTCTCATCGCCCGAGTTCGTCTCCACTAACTCAAGTTGCTCTTCCTCCATCGTGAAAAATCAAACCCTAGATATAGGGTCTAGAAAATGTTACGACAGCGCTGCACTAAAACTAACCGTACTCGAAGAAAACAGCAACAAAATGATCACGGTCTTCAGCAAGAGAACCGTACGTACATTCTACGTATGTAGGCCCAGGCGTCTAGTTGCCATAGCAGCCAAGTGGGCTCTCAAGAGAGCTCAAGATAGAACGCGCGGCTGAAAACCCTATATATAGCCTTATAGGGTTTGACAGGCTAAGAGATGGGAGTGTGTGCTCTGACTGCATGCTCTCTGCATCCGGATGCACACCTTCGTGATCAGGTGATGGGCCATGGGGCTGTTAAGTGATGACGTCACTCTCTACGCATAGCAACGATCCCACTGGGGACAAACAAAAGTAGCGTCGTCTCCACCGAACCAGTTGTCAGTGGCAACATATAGGAATCGTGTACATTTCTTCGTTTCTTCTTTGCTGTTTTCAGTGAGTGTTTTGTTTTCTCTTTGTCCTTGATCTCGACGGCGTTGTCGTGCTCATTACCTTACTGAGACGTCTCTTGTGACTGTAGCCAGTGTCACGGAGGATTTTATTGGCGTGACGAGGTAGATCGCCGAGATCGAGCGTGAAAAACGCTCTGCATTAGTAGCTCCTGTAGAATGTCTTCTGGGATGGCGTATCCATGGTCAACAAAGCCAAGGTGCAAGACAGCATAAGAGATCGTGCAAACGATGTGAACTCCAAAAGGTAAGCTCCTGAACAAGTGGAAAGATATGTGTATTTACAAACTCTCTCTTCATCCATCGATTGCCGCTATGCATTGCATTTTGTCTTCACAGATAATCTGGACAAATAAATTATATTGTAACTGGAGAGTGCAGTCGTGCTTGGGGCCCATCCCAATGTCATCACATGGCTGTGGTGACTAGTGTATACCTGGGAGAATTTTCCTCAACTGAGACGGAGTGTAGATGGATGGATTATGAGAAATGCGAAGATGTGGAGTAAGTTGTGTCGAAGAAATGTGTAATAAAATAAAATTTACTTTACACTCAAACATACACTGTACATGTACATGTAACATCATGATAATGATTCCATCTTCATTTATCTCCGCAACAGGTACGCCATACGCACCGAATACATGGTGTGTGTGTGTGCACGTGCGCGCTTGCGTGCGCGCGTACATGCACACACTCTCATGCGTGGCCGAGTTGGCCGGATGAACAGACCACGCATTTGCACGAGGTGTCCGTCATGTCATCGGAGTGCTGTACTTTATGACTCGGGCGTAGAAGGGGTTTTGGAAGTGGTACGACCGAAGGTCGGTGCAGCGGAAGGCCATGTTGGAGGGGGTCCGCCCCCCCCCCCCCCGGGAAAATTTTGTAAAAGACACAAAATCCTGCGTTCTGGGAACTTCTGGCACACTTCTGGCGCAGTGTGCAGTCGAGTCGAGTACAGTACTCAGTACGACTGCAGATGCATAACAGATCTACAAGTACGAGTCTAGAAAAAGGTCTGATGCGCATATGCAAATATCGATGGATCCTGATTTTTTTTTATTACGGTTTTGCACGTTCCAGACGGACCACACTTTTCGAAAAGTGGTGCGGCCATGGTCGTACCAGTCGTAGCGGGTGCTACGCCCCTGTGACTTTATTCCAAAATAGTATGTCGTGCCCCTGTCAAATGGAGTTTGTGTCTATGCTCAGCGGGTATCGGGCCATGACGCCACACTGCAGTCAGCGCTGGAATTAAACACTTCATGGATTATTTTAACTAATTTCCTTTGCGTTTACTTTGTTGAGCCCGTGGTTTCATTTCTGTGTTCTGTTATGATTGGCCTCTGGAAATAATCGGAGTGGATGTCATTTTTTTCATAATGTGTGTGCCTTGTGCAACAGGTTCAAGGCTAGATGCACTTCACATTCGGCGTGGGATCTCGGCGTCTGGGACCTGATAACGTCTTGGTTGGATGGGTGATCAAGGATGATACTACTCGGCACACCAATGTACATGTCAATGTAGTTTTTACTTTTTCAGAGCTGCACTATTTACGTCTTGATGCTTACTTCGGTGCTAGTGTCGTGTCCGTGTGTTGCTACAATGTCATTATCTGTATTGTATTCCGTCTGCTTATACATGTGTCTTTATGAAGTGTTTGCCTTGGCGGCGATGTGTCTTGTCGATCAATAGTGTTGTGAAACCTATCACTATTTATGCTTTGCTGGCTACTCGCTCGCTCCGCGCCGTGCACGCTACTAGGTCTTGTAGTATATAGCTCGATGCTTTGCATCGATCGCTGGTTGTTGTTGTTCTTGTTGCTTCTCTGTTGTTTGAGCTTGGTCCTAGAGTGAAGCTTTGGTCTTCTTGTGTGGTGAGGGTGAGGAATGGGTATCTGGACTTCTGGTATATTTCCGTAAAGAACCTGGAATTGTAGAATCCTGAGAGTATGTCTGGCCCACTCCCCGGTCATGACATTAGCGTGTTTCCCCCGGATTATTTCTATCATCCTGCGTGTTCTTGGGCTGAGTGAGCACATGCACGAGTGTGCAGCTATAACCCTGTGTATCTTTGGTTACACTTTGTTCTGCAATGCATGTACCTTGTAACAGTCTGTGCTTGCACTGCTTTGTGTGGCCTGCGTATTTCAGGACTATTCAGTGCATCAGACCCAGGTTGGTTTGGTTGCCGGATGATCTCTTGTTGCGTCGCTCTGTGTTTTGTATTAATCAATTTTTGGGCTTGAGAATTGAGCTGGTGTGTGGTTCCCAATATGAAAACATCATGCTGGTGCTCTGTGTTTCGATTATCGACTGTCCGAGCAGTCACGATTCATTACCAGAACGGTCAATACTGTAGTCTCTTCACGTGTTTGTGTTTTCGCCGGGGGAATTAGCGGTGCCGTTGCACATAGAACGGCAGTGTTGCATCACTGGACGACCCTGCCTCTGCATCTGACTTCATTTCCCCAGGATCTGGTGCAGATACACCAGACAGTCACTTCCTGTAAACACGCAAACAGCAAAAGAAGAGATCCCGCAAATCAGGAAAAACCATTGCGGAAAATATCGAGTAGATCATACACCATTCAATAATCTGGAGTAATTACAGTGAGACAAACACTTCAAACAGTGCTCTCTCTCTCTCTCTCTCTCTCTCTCTCTCTCCATCCTTCCAAAATACCCTGTAACAATTCCCTGGAATTATTTTATTTTTATATTCTCAGGACATCATTCTGAACAACTTCTTCCATGGGTCTTCAATCACCACGGAGGGCGAGAATACAGCTAAGTCATGCAGTCTACGAGAGGTGCGGGCTGTCATGGATATAGAGGCTGATATTGTGCCAGCGTGAGGGCAGAGACAGAAAGAAGACACTGATTTCTTGAACAACTCACCTACATATAATCGAATCCACAGGGAGCGCTCGTACTTTGATCCATCAGGAGGCGAAGAATCTTCAAAGCACTCTCAAACACGGAGTTTTACAGTGGGCAGCCAATTTCACAGCCATTATGAAGGCCCTCGACGACTACAGGAGATTTGTAGAGTAAAGAACAAGGAGTAAAGAGCGACAACAATCGCTTGACGAAAAAGCAAAGAAAAACTGCTCTCTCTCCAGTCATTTAGATGCTGTTGCCCTTCACAACTGGTTCCATCCAGAGGACGCGACTTTTGTTTGTCCCCAGTGCTCTCCGTTGCTATGCGTATCGAAGGGGCCGTGACGTCACACTTAACAGCCCCATTGTCATGTCGATTAGTCACAGAGAGTTCACATGACCGCGCTGTGCTAGTGCGTAGCCGTAGTGCACTAGTGGTGGGTGCGTGTCACTCTGCATCCGCCTATGGGGATTTCCTGTTGTTTCCAACTCCATCAATCATCTCATTTTTCTGAGCCAACAGACTACTACAGTACTGTATGCTTTTTTACTACTTTATGCTACTAATAATAATATTACTACATGTACTAACTTACTAAGTAAGTGGTTAGTTATCATCATGGGACATAATGACTGTGCACGTCATTTACGTGTGTCTGTTCGAGCAACTAACGTGTTCCTTCAAGGTCACGTCACAGACTCATTTCACAGTCACACACTGAGGCATTGACAGTGAGTGACAGCCTCACGCCATAACTAAGTACGGAGCTGCACCTGATCCACATGTATAATGTGGATTGCAAACCCCTCAAACTAAGCGGCCAAGCAGTATACTGAACGCCAGTGAAAAGCGGCGCGATCCACAATCTTGACAGCATCGAGCCATTTGGCTGAGGTGTTCGTAGAGAACCAGGATACAGCTTTCCACAGGAAACCCCAATCCTGACAGATGAATACACCACAGTACAGTACAGTATATTAGTTCTGTAAGACATGTATATATAACGAGGAAGTAAATCTAACGCTTTAACGGATGACATTTCTTCGTTACAATAAGATCCGTTTAGTCCGCATGGCTTCATATAATTATGTCGTGTGCGGATATGGCGTAATACTGCAAAATTGTTAGCATATCTTCTCGTTAACCTATGAATTTTGGACAATCGTTCAATTTGCGACTCGTTATAATAACATGTCTTACAGTAGTACTGTAGTGTCGGGCGCCGAAGAATCATCCCCCGTGAAGAATGAAAAGACTAGAACTTCACCAAGCAGGAGGATAAGTAGTTGAGCATTCCCAATTAACCGTGATCTGTTCGGAACAAGACTCGTTCTTGCTCTTGTTCGTTCAATGAAACGACAGCAGTCAGCGAGCCATGCATGTAGCAAGCATGGTGAAAACTAGCCGCTTCATATTGCCAGCATGCCTCTAGGTACTACAAGTACATTTTCAAGTGAGTATGTCCATGTCCATGTACGGGGTGTTTTCCTACTGAAGAAGAACGCGTGAAAATGGTGCACTTTTGCAATGACTCTCTTTCCTCTCTTTCTCCCCCCCCCCCCCCTCTCTCTCTCTCTCTCTCTCTCTTTCTTTCTCCCTCTCTTCTTCTTCAGTCTAAGCTACCACCATGCATGCCATGGCACGGGAAGGAGGACTCCACACTCGTCCACAACCCCGGAGATTCACTGTACCATGCCGAACGATGATGCAACATCACACGCCACAGCATCACCAATCCTCGGCAGACCGGACTCGCAACTAGTACGCTTGAGGACGGGCACACGATCTGACTCCCAGGCCACTAATCTCAGTTTGGCAGGCACGGGCACACTTTCTACGCTCGATCTCAGTGACGAGGCGGCCGACAATCCATTCCAGAATCCCCCGTCTGACCGGCGCTACGCCCCTAAGCGCATTCAGCAGCTCAGCTTGTCCTCTCTGCCCATGGGGCCGGGTCAGAAACCGTGGTACCACTGCAAACAACTGCACAGGCACGTGTCCACAAAGCAGCGAAGCGTTCGCGACTTGGTCCGCAACCTTCGGAAGGTGTTCAAGCGCAATCCGCGACTGGTGCATAGGCATTCGAAAAGGACGAAGAAACGCAAAGGTCAGTCAAGTTGTCAATTGGTAAAAACCGAAAAGATATCCATTTGCTTTTGGTATAAGTAACAGAGTACTGCCACAGTGCTGAAGAATGGGGAAGGGATCGGAATCGTAGATCTGCTCTACCACGGGAATAATTTGTTTGGACATGCATGTTGTCAGGAGTCTGTATCATTGATGCTGGACTGGTCGATACAGTACTCATGCAGCATACTTGGAAAGTGAGCAGCATCAAGTAGAGTGCATGTACTTGGTGTTTGGTTGTGCGTTGTGTTTTGAAAAGTCATGTGACAACTACTAGTATACAGTTCTTCATCCCTTGCATCACCCAGTTTCCAACACCCAGTTTGTTATCAAATAGAGGCAAACTTCTCAACTAGTAGACAGTGTAATCGGGACACTGTCCAGACTATAATGACTTCAAGTTGACAGAGCATAACCCTGTTGAAGTGGGCATGGTTATGATTCCTCAGGCGTGCACTGCACAGGCAGGTGAAGTATGGGCCAAATCCATACAGACAATCATGTTTTGTGGCTCAACCACCGGATGCATACATGTACTTGACTAGTGCAAGTGCATTTCATTGAACAGCACCAGAATTATTGGCAGATGCATGATGCTCCTGCAGTCCTGGTCTTCTTTGGACATGAGAACTGTTATGTATAGTAGTATAGGGGCATGTGACAGCCATGGCTGCATGTACACACTGCATGTATGTACTTCTTATACTTTGAAGCACATACACATGCATGTACACGTGTGTTTCTTCTGCAAGTGGTCAGAGGCATAGGGGTCGGTAGGTACATTGTGTAGCTCAGACCGGACCTAGTCGCCAGTGGCCATTACGCAGTGTAAACCCATCGATAAATACCCAATGGTGCCGGACTGTCAGTCCTGGATCTATGATCTCCCACTGTCGGTACAGCGAACGCAAACCGGCCATCTTATTACGTGTGCTGGATGTTGCATGTGTGGACAGTGCAAGCAGGACTCACTGTTGCATGTGTGGACAGTGCAAGCAGGACTCGCTACAAATATAGGGTTTGGTCCTTTTTGGAGTTTCTTTTATTAGTATTAGGCCATCTAGGAGAACACTTGAAAACATGTGTTCAACTTCAGACACTCAACGACTATAATGTAGGTCATCATCCCTCTCCACTTGCGCAATTGCATGCAATTTGCCTTATCATGACACTTGCTACTAAGTACATTGTACTTAAGTCTTTGCACTGGCTCATCTGGGCTAGGCTGGGTGGGATTTCAAGGAGTCTAATTTTGGCCTGGAGTGCAGTATCATCACGTGTGCGTGTATGTGCTGAAGAACGAAATGTGCATAGCACTAGCAGTATACTTTTCCAGGGGCTAATTTTTTTTTAAAAGACCTGTGATTTGCCTGCCCTGGAAACTCCTGTACTAGCTCTTGGAACATCTCAGCGTTGCAGCGTTGGAAGCATCTACATGTACAAACAATGTAATGGTGCTCCGAATCTGTGACTGATACGGACGCTTGACCACCACCGTCACCATGATCACCACATGCACACTGCACTGGCAGTTGATCCTTCCTTCCAATCTTTATCTGGCAAATATTTTGATTTTGATCAAAACACACCTGATTCAAGGCCACTGATGCTTGTCACTGACTGTCAGTGTCATTGACATTGCACTGACGGCAGTGCAGTGCTAGTGATACCTAAGTCCTTGTGACCAGGGACGGTCAGGTTGGTTCCCCGGATGATCATTATGGTAGTCTTGGAATAAACCGCTGTAGACTAGTGTAGTATTTGGCACTGACTGACAGGGGTCTGTGCGGCGACTGTGACGCGCAAAGGCTGCGCTCTGTGAGTCAGTGCCATGTAATTACTTACTTGTTGTAGCAAACAACGACGTTACGTCGAGCACTCTGCAAACCCGCAGTCAACCTCCATTGTTGAGTCGAACACTGGACAACAGCCATTATTCTGGAATGCAATTGTCTACAGTCTACCTCGCCAAGGTGTCAGATACATCTACATGACTGTACTATGTAGTACATACTGAAAATGAAATAAGAAGAAAGTTAGTACTAATAGTATTAGTAGTTAGCGATTACAATTATTTGGTTCGCAGATATTTTTAAACCGCTGTCGAGTGTCATTCAGTTAAGTATTGACGATGTTCATTAGTACGCTGATGAGTGATGACCGTCAGGCGTCATATCACTTGCGCGCAACAGGTGCAGAACTCCATTTGCCCTGATAATTATTATGAGTCGGAGATGCTGTGGTACGGACTGCCTGCTCGAGCGAGTACCTGACGGTGGCGTGCGAAGTGGTTGGCAGTGAGCAGAGCTCCGAAGCAGGTGTTGGTATAAAAATACGGAAGACTTGGACATTTTACCTGTCAGATCCGACGTGACGCTGATACTGGATACGTTAGCTGTGCAAGGCGGTGGCTAGTCTCCGGAGCTTCCATGGCCCAGTCGGACGGGCTTGTACAGGTCCCAGAGATGTAAATGTTACGTGTGAGAGAGAAGTAGTCAGGCCAAGGCCCTCTAGCTTTACCTGTCCTGGGGGCCGGGGCTAGATCGAACTGGCCGCGCTCTTTGAAAAGGGAAATCGAATATCAGCCTTCAAACATTCCAAGGCTTTCATGTGTTCACGTTTGCGTTGAGAGCGCTAAGGTGACGCTGACACGCCTTGTAGCCTTGTTTTCTGCTGCGCCGTGTCTCAGTCTCAGGACTCAGGGTCGCGTCGATTCCAGGCGAGTAGATTAATGATTTACTAACACTAGAACATAGGCATAGTGCCGGTGGCCTGCGGAAGCGAAGGCTAGTTTGTGTGTTTCTGAACATTCAAGCGATGCCAACGCGAATCCCGCGAATTATTATTATTATTATTATTGGAACAGGACTAGGAGCGGGCGCAAGGTTAGGTAGTACAGTGCGCAGTGCGCCGGTAGTTCGGAAGTGCAGATTAGAAGTCCATCTATCTTGGAGTGTCGCCCGCTAGCGCTATCACTTCAGGGTGGACCCGGTACCCGAAGGAAGCATCGCCGTGTGCTGTGCCACACATCGTTTTCTCGATTTCCTTCCCTTGTGGAAAGCGTTTCGCCCGAGTGTTGAATTGAATTTTCAGAATATCTGTGTAGTAATATCCTGTAGCCACCGTGTCTGGCAAGGTAATTCCTAGCACGTAACAACAACAAGAACACAAAGTTAGCATCCTGTGTGGTAGATCTACCCCTGGCCTAGGGCCTACACCACAGCTGCTCTCTTTTCAGGTGAGTAAGATCAAATGGTGTCAG